>NC_084617.1:19293516-19361016 GCF_033978795.1 Nerophis ophidion
AGTGATGATCAAAAACTTGGTCCCCATTCCAAATGATAACCAGTGTGTGTGTGTGTGTGTGTGTGTGTGTGTATGTGTGTGTGTGTGTGTGTGTGTGTCTCACAATCCACCTCTCATTCTCAGGCTTAAAGGTCACACTGCGCATGTAAATTAAAAAAAAAGGTCCCCTAATAGCCAAAAGTGACTTTTAAATGGTGTTCTGACAGGAAAATGTGTCCCTATAGAGAACGGGTGCCCGAACCTTCTCCACTAAGGGGGCCACAGACTGACAGGTTAAAGGGTGCAGGGGCCATTTCAAAACCAGTGCAATATATGAAAAAATATGGAATTTTTTTTTTCTTTTTACAAATGATGTGTGCATGCTTGTGAGCTAACGCTGAACTGAAATGCTGAGAGTTAGCATGAAGGCCAGTCAGCGTCAGCACATCACAGGAGCTCCTTTGACTTCCTTCATTTTACTTTATTTTTGGTAATATTCTCAACTTTTCTTGCTTTTATTTACCTTGTCCAGGGAACAATTTCCTTTGCAGATCAATAAAGTTTGTCTAAGTCAAATACAATTCAGAAGGTGTACACCGGCAAAATTAGCTAAAAAGGCTAGCATGCTAACAGTACCATGCTAACAAAATTATTATTACAGTTAGCATTAGTGAATTACTAAGATGTCTGACACTGAGGTGTATACCTACTAAATTGGCGAAAAAGCTAGCATGCTAAAATGCCATTTGTAACATGCATCAAGGTGTATAACTACAAAATTATCACCCAAAAAAAGCCAGCATGCTAACAGGCAGCACACAGGCCAGTCAGCGTCAAGTCACAGACAATACGACTCACAGGTGTATACCAACAAAATTAGCTAAAAAGGCTAGCATGCTAACAGTAACTTGCAAACAAAATCATTTTTACAGTTAGCATTATTGAAATAATAAAATGTCTGACACTAAGGTGTATACCTACTAAATCGGCGGAAAACTAGCATGCTAAGGTTAGCATACTAAAATGCCATTTGTAACATGCATCAATGTGTATACATGAAAAATTTGCTTAAACAGCTAGCCCACTAACAGTTCCATGCTAACAAAATCATGCTTACAGTTAACATTAATGAACTACTAAGATGTCTGACACTGAGGTGTATACCTGCTAATTTAGCAAAAAGCTAACATGCTAAGGTTAGCATGCTAAAATGCGATTTGTAACATGCATCAAGGTGTATACCTACAAAAGTAGCTAAAAAAAAAAAAAAAGAAGCCTGCCCTCTAACGTTAGTATGCTGACAGTCAGCATTGGTCAAGTAACAACATATTTTATGCTGCAATATTAAAACCAGCACATGCGGTAGAAACACGGTTTAACTAGGAATGACATCAAAGAGCTCTGTTAGTTAATCCGTCAACTATTCTACACAAGACCCAGCTAAAAAAATTCTAAAAAAAATTAATCCAAACGTTGCAAAGTTTCCTTTTAACTCTGATTAATTTTCTAGTTTAGTTGCCAGTCGGGTGGCACGCACTTGTAGAGAGGGCAATTGCCGACGCTAAATTTGCATGTACAAACGAACAGCTCACAACTGGGAGTCGGTTCTCACCGCTCCCTTGAAAGAGACATTTAAAAGACTCGATTCGTTCACGAACGACCGAACTCTACGATTTACGTTTAATGTGTGCAATTAAATATCTCAGTTGCTTGCACGGCAACGTGTTTGTATACGTTTAGATTGTGGATTTTTTTTTTTTTTAATGGGGAAAGTGGTTAATAACTTTTGTTTTCATGTTAGCACTTAAGCTGGCTAGCGCTAACGTGCTTCTCCAGGAAATACATCATGCAGGCAGGCAGACCTACACCGCGTTCCGTTCCTTGTGGCAGCAGTCTATGATTCCCTCCCTAGCCCATCAAACCTCCATGTTTGGGAGAAGAGCGAGACACCCTTCTGCTCCCTTTGCTCCGGGAGAGGCACCTTGGAACATCTCCTCAGCAATTGCCAAAAGTTTCTGGCTGATGGTCGCTATCGCTGGCGTCAAGACCATGAGCATAGCCTCAGCCATCAGCACCAGCATCATGCGCCAAAAAAGGCAATGTCTTTTATCAAAGCTGCAGAGAGACCTTGTGCACGTCCAAAGACAACAACAGGACTCCTTCACACAGCCCCGGATTGGCAGCTACACATTGACCTGGGAAAACAACTGAGGTTCCCCCAGCACATTGCAAAAACATCTCTACGTCCAGACATGATCATCATTTCAGAGGTTTCGAAACATCTCATCATTTTGGACCAATTTGTCAAACCATAATATCATTATGATAATGTTTTTATGAAAGCAAATTATTCCCTTCGTTTTCCTGTTATTCTAATGTGCAACCTAAATCAACAATGGTTAGAACTGCTCATATGAATTTAAGTACAAACCCTGTTTCCATATGAGTTTGGAAATTGTGTTAGATGTCAATATAAATGCAATACAATGATTTGCATATCCTTTTCAACCCATATTCAGCTGAATAGGCTACAAAGACAACAAATTTGATCAAACGGATACACATTTTTTTTTTTAGCAAATAATCAGCCCTGCGATGAAGTGGCAACTTGTCCAGGGTGTACACCGCCTTCTGCCCGATTGTAGCTGAGATAGGCACCAGCGCCCCTCACCACCCCAAAGGGAATAAGCGGTAGAAAAAGGATGGATGGTTGGCAAATAATCATTACCTTTAGAATTTGATGGCAGCAACACATGACAAAGAAGTTGGGAAAGGCGGCAATAAATATTGATAAAGTTGAGAAATTCTCATCAAACACTTATTTGGAACATCCCACAGGTGTGCAGGCTAATTGGGAACAAGTGGGTGCCATGATTGGGTATAAAAGCAGCTTCCATGAAATGCTAAGTAATTCACAAACAAGGATGGGGCGAGGGTCACCAATTTGTAAGCAAATTGTCGAACAGTTTTAGAACAACATTTCTCAACGAGCTATTGCAAGGAATTTAGGGATTTTACCATCTACGGTCTGTAAAATCATCAAAACGTTCAGAGAATCTGGAGAAATCACTGCACGTAAGCGATGATATTACGGACCGTTGATCCCTCAGGCGGTACTGCATCAAAAACAGATGTGTGTAAAGGATATCACCACATGGGCTCAGGAACACTTTATAAAAGCACTGTCAGTAACTACAGTTGGTCGCTACATCTGTAAGTGCAAGTTAAAACTCTGCTATGCAAAGCAAAACCCATTTATCAACAACAACAAGGAACACCGCTGGCTTCACTGGGCCAGAGCTCATCTGAGATGGACTGATGCAAAGTGGAAAGGTGTTCTGTGGTCTGACGAGTCCACATTTCAAATTATATTTGGAAACTGTGGACGTGGTGTCCTCCGGAACAAAGTGGAAAATAACCATCCGGATTGTTATAGGCGCGATGTTCAAAAGCCAGCATCTGTGATGGTATGGGGGTGTATTAGTGCCCAAGGCATGGGCAACTTACACATCTGTGAAGGCACCATTAATGCTGAAAGGTCCATACGGGTTTTGGAGCAACATATGTTGTCATCCAAGCAACATTATCATGGATGCCCCTGCTTATTTCAGCAAGACAATGCCAAGCCACGTTTTACAACAGTGTGGTTTCGTAGTAAAAGAGTGCGGGTACTTTCCTGGCCTGCCTGCAGTCCAGACCTGCCTCCCTTTGAAAATGTGTGGCACATTATGAAGCGTAAAATACGACAGCGGAGACCCCAGACTGTTGAACAACTAAAGCTCTACATAAAACAAGAATTGGAAAGAATTTCACTTTCAACAATTAGTTTCCTCAGTTCCCAAACGTTTATTGAGTGTTGTTAAAAGAAAAGGTGATGTAACACAGTGGTGAACATGCCCTTTCCCAACTACTTTGGCACGTGTTGCAGCCATGAAATTCTAAGTTAATTATTATTTGCAAAAAAAAGTTTGAGTTTGAACATCAAATATATTGTCTTTGTAGTGCATTCAATTGAATGTGGGTTGAAAGGGATTTGCAAATCATTGTATTCCGTTTATATTTACATCTAACACAATTTCCCAACTCATATGGAAACGGGGTTTGTAAAAAAAAAGAAAAAAAAAACTCCAAAAGTATATCTATGCCTCACCTGGTGTATAGTTCACCGCACATCACTGTGCTGTGATTATATGCATCAAGTGTTCATTCAAGGCTAAGGCAAAATACCGAGATATATATCGTGTATTGTGACATGGCCTAAAAATATTGAGATATTATAAAAGGCCATATCGCCCAGCCCTAACGCCTATTGTTTATCGTTACATCCCTAATATGAAAAAAGTGGATAAAGAACAGAAGAGACAAACAGCTCATTTGCATTCAAGCTACACACCCAACCGGACATATTCCCACTAGGGCTTCCTAAAAGCAAAAAAGCATCAAGGCTAGATGTTGGACAACACTTTCGACACGCATTAAAAGTGTTGAAAAATACCATAAAAGTATAAAGTTCAACCTTTCACACTGAGGCTTTGATGAGTGGCGCCCAAACAAGATAGCGTTGCAACTTTGTCGGAATGAACGCAGCAGAATTCCGCGCACTCTCGCCCTTATGCCAGCTGACCTTTGCCATTGCCTGTACGTGACAACGTGCGGCAGTCTCACCTCAAGTCATTCCTTTCTCATTATTTTTTTTCCTCGATGCTACACGTTCAGCGGGGCAGAGGGGAGGCGGCGGTCAGAGGGCGGGGTTAAACACGGGGTTCAGCGTGGCTCTATAGCCGCGCGTCCTGTGAGGATTGGGCGTTACAGAACTCACAACCTTCCTCTGACCTGTGGTTGGAAACCATCAGGCACGGAGTGGTTGCCATGGTAACAGCCATCTGCTGCCACAAGCCCTGATATTAAAAAAGAAAGATGCTGACTCAATTTGAAAGGACTTTTTATTATTGCACCAAACACACTGATCTAAAGAAAAGTTCATTTAACAAGATACTGTAGTAAATAGGTTTCTTGTTTTCCAGCATTGAGGCATATACAAAAGGCACCCAAAATGTAATTCAGGGGGTCCAAACTTTTTCCACTGAGGTCCGCACAAAAAAAAATTTGAGCATGTGGGGGCCTTTTTGCTAGTTTTCATTTTCAAAACCATTACAAAATATGGATTATTTTTAACCTTTCGGGCTCCCCTTAAGTTTGGTCATTGGGACCCAAAAAGGTCTTGCTTGTAAAAAGTTAAAAATAAGTCCCATAAATATATTTTTTTATATAAAATATCTAGAATGATAAAATTCAGGTCTGATGTTATGAAGTACAAACAAAAAATGTTTGATGCCCATTTTGTCAAGGAAAATTCTGTTTTCTGTATTTTCCTACAAAATATTTGAAAGTACAATATTTGATGTGAAGCACTTGGATCATTAAAATAGGTCAATAACTCAGAACACCATTGATTTCAATCTATTATGTTTTAAGCAATGACTGCTTAAAAAAAAGAAAAAAACACACTAAAATGATCAGTGATTCAAAAGGGCTCCACTCATTTATGTGTTTTAAACTTTCAACACTTAAATTTCTAGATCAACCACAGATATATCTGTCACTTTTTATTTGTCACTAGTTTGGTTTATGTCTTTTTTTTTTCTTTTTTTTAAGAAAACTTTTTTATATGGCAAACACAAAATATGCAAATTTTCCCCTCAGAAAAGATTTCAAAATTGATTTTTCATCTGAAGTAATTACAGCTTTAAATGGGTCAAGAATTTATAAAAACATTGATTTTAATTTATTATTTTTGAGCAATGACAGTTTTAAAGAAAATAACAGCCTGCATAGCAGCTTTGTGTTATCGTAACTTTTTCTCATTACATTTCAGCAATATGGTCTTTTATTTGTTTTTTGTTTTTATTAAAATGTGTCAAAGGCCGGTAAAAAATTAGCTGCGGGCCACACTTTGGACACCCCTGATGTAAACAGTAAGAAGTTCGAAAGTGAACTTCAGACGAACTGACTAATGACTTTTTGCGACTCGCAGCCGTCATTAAATAGCACTTATTTTAGTCGAGGAGGGTTGGCAAATTGTGCACACGGCGTTCCTAAATGGAAATGAAAAAGCGGCATGCGGAGGTGCAGACGTGAAGAAGGTGGGTGTGTGCTATTCAGACGAGGGCTTCTGTTCAAACAGAAAAGGTCTTCTTGACATTTTGTGCACGGCGTTGGCTGCTCATCCTTGCCGCTTCCCTGCCGCCTCCAACGCGGCGACATGTTGACATTTACAAACTCATCAGACTGTGCGCGCTGATATTCTAAAAGACGAAACGCTCCACCGGTTTCCTCTTTCCTCGCTGAAGTGTTGCTTTTCAAAAACAGCTCAATGTTTGCCGGCTGTTTGGTGATGTCACTGCAGGGCCACCAGGGGGCGCCCTGCGTGCGGCTGCGACCGGGACAGAAAGTGTCCACAAGTTTCCGGAACGCCGCCAACCCTCCAGTGGCACAAAGGTGAGCAGGATGAAGGTGAAATGAGGTAAAAAGGTTCAGCGTGGCAAAGCAAATAAAAAGTGAAGCAGGCTGGATGAGGACAATAAAACAAACTGGTTCTTTTCTCTGTAAACAGGAGAAAAGACTCCTTTCACTTTATTGACAGCCATCCAAAAACGGAAGAGGACAAAGAAAAGGTTTTAAAGAGGGGATGCAATGAGCAAACTTAAATATGTGTGAAACATTGTGCGGAGTTTCGCCTCTGCGGCCCACAGAATCCCAGAAGAAGTCCAAAGCGATCAGCCAATCAGTGTGCTTTGGGTCCGGCGGATGAGACAGGTTTAGAAGTCAGGGCCTTCCTTCTTCAGTTTGCTGTAGTCCATGTTCACGGCAAAGAACTGAAGAGGACAATGGAGAAGAAAAGCTTGTGACGAATCACTAGGCGGAAGCCGCGATCCGGTGCTGTTGGAAGCGGTACCACGCAACTACAAGCGTATGTGCGAGTAAAGTCATGTCCACCACTGTTTGGAGGATTCTTGGAACCTCTACCAAACTGTAAGGTGTCGTCCGTTCCTATAGCACACCTCCATGACCTTAAGTGGATTCAGTCCAATAGTTTTGTTTTTTATCTTGACAACAAAATATTATACCTCTTTCCTGGCATTGTAATTTTAATGTAGGTAAACTCATTTTAATTATTACCTTTGCAGACACTTTGACTTCGCATCTGAGGCCATTCGACTAATCCAACTGCAACTTTACCTTTGAGTGGTTTTGGCAAACGTACCTTGTACTGATCAGTGGGGGCCATCTTGTTCCAGGGCTCGGGGTTATTCTTGCGATCCCAGCTGCCAAGTAGCAGAAAATACAATTGAACTGCAACATAAAAATTGGGCTGTAGCTACTGTATACATTATTTTAGTCATCGAGTAATATATTGATTAGTTTTAATAAAAGATATCGAAAAAACATTTCAGGGAAAATTGTTCAAATAATCTATTGTTCTACTTGCAATAACTTTTTTTTCTAAATAAATGCACATCAACATTGAAATTGTACTTTTAAATGGGTCATATGATTTTTTTTTGGGGACATTTTAAACACTTCCTTGCGGTCAACATAACATGTAATGGTGCTTCAGTCAAAACTTTGCAAAGATTATATTTAACAGACTATCTTCAAGTCGCTTTTTTGACTGTCTCTTCAGAATGCACCATTTTGCTCATCTTATTTACATTACGTGACAAAGTCCTCCCCCTTTGACTGCGTCTTTTTCCCGTCTGCTATGTTGTTGTTTTTAGCGCTTCCATATGGAGTTTACTGACAGATATAAGTTAGAAAAATATGCTACTTTGTACTAGAAATGGTAACGGCGGAGGATGCATGTGAATGTGCGAACCAGTCTGCCCCAACACATAAGGATAGAGAACAAGAAGGAACTCATCGACCGATATGTTTTTTTCAGGGCTGGTACAGATTATCAGTAGTCAAGGAGGACGATTTGGAGCCAATATTTCATTTACAGACATTAATTTTCTGTAAAAGTTAGCTAAACATAAGTAGTATACGCTAGTAAACAGCTGGACAAGGCTATAATGTTATAGTTGTTACGTTAAGCATCCTTACCAGACATCTGGGTTCCTCAGGGCCAGACGAGCAAGATACATCAAGGACATGGCCGAGCCGCCGCCAATGAAGAAAAAGAGTGGAATCAACTGCAGGGATCAAGAGTGGAAACGGTTTTCATTGAACATTTAAACCACTGACACTTGGTTTACATGTCAAACGCAGCACTCTGCACTTTTAGATAGAAAAACTGCATCGACCATTGCCTGCAAATGTAACATTTAATATAGCTCTGCCCATATATGTGACATGTGACCAAGGCTGCACGATTAATCCACATCAAATCTACATTGAAGTTTTAATTATTGCGATTACGTTACCGCAAAAGGCAAAGGTATTTTCTTTTTCACCGCCGTCACTGGCATTCGAGTGACAGACATGTTCGCCAATCAGAATTGTTGAGCCACTCGTCATTTGCCTGCTGGTCAATCAACAGTGTTTACAGGTAACAAAAAGTTTGTATGTGTTGCAGTGGAGACAATCAGTACACTAATAACACCACTTGCACCTTAGAAAAAGTTTTCATGGTGACTACTAGGGCTGAGTCAATAGTCAATAGGTCAGTTAATCGAACGATAAATGAATATAATGTCGAAATTGATAAACTCCTATGTCAATGAGTGATTGGTTTTTCTGTCTCTTGCGAAAGAAAGCGGTCACACTTTGTGCATCACTCTCAGCGCGTTTGTTTAACAATAGAATTAACCGAACGCAGTAAGCCCCCTTTTCAGTCATCCACAATCTTTGTCACAGTGGGCGGAGAGTGGCACAAACAGGACTGACAGACATTGCCTCCTGATTTGTGACTCATTAGAGAGAAGTTCTGCAAAGTAACAAAAAACAAGAGGAGAAAATATGATTACAAAGCAATATGCTCCATAGTGGGAAAATTTCAACTTCAACCCTGATGGCTAACATGAGCCCATAAACACGGACGAGCGAGCCAGAACGTCATGATGGAAACAAATAAAAAGATCAAGGTATCATAAGAATAAACATACAATCTATTAAACAGCCAACATTTAAAGAATTAATCAAGAGACAATATGACGCAGAGTCTATTAGAGTGCTAAAACTGCCAAGAGTAAATCAATTGTCAAAATACCAGTGTGCAGCTTTTTAAACGTCACAAAATTATTATTTTCTTTTTGTGTTTGATTTTGTGTTTTGTTGTTGGTTTTTATTGCTGTTATTTTAACAGTTTTTTTAAATACATACACAAGGTTAATTGTTTTTTTTTTGGCACTTTGCCTTTCTCTTTCTTTTAAATGGACAAAATGTTATTAGTCATTTTTGGAACACCTGAAGAGCAGCACAGTTATAGCATGATTAGAGCCATTAAATATGTGTACGCTTTACCATTTAATTAGTCGACTAATCGACTATCAAAATAATCGTTATTTGCAGCCCTATTACACAGTTGAGTCCATTTAATTGTTGTGTTTATTTATACAGGATAACTAAAATATATTTTTTGTCCGATTACAATACAATGGTAAATTCTACAGTAATGAGAAATAAGAGTATACTCTGTTAAATGGTAACTTGCATTATATTACATATGATGATTACATTAGTGCTTAATTTGGTCAAAAAATATGGCTGATAATGAATAGTTTATCGGCAATAATTTGTGGGACAACATATAAACCTTGCTGTATTTGTATTGATTATTTCTTCAGCTTAAGATCATGATGTAAACAAAAGCTTTGAGTGTCTGCATAAAGTCTCATCGTTTTGAAAGTAAATGGTTGCATATTGTTCTGTGAGGAAAATATGTTAATTGACAGTCTAAAAGTAAGATGTATTCTTTCACTCGCTATGTTCTCAGTTTTATGAATGTATATGTATAAAATATATAAATTGCAAATCAAATCACAAATTTGGAGAGAAAAATCGCAATTAAATTTTTACTCAAAATCGTACAGATGTACACATGACCATAAGTCTGATGAACAAGTACCCCTACAACAACTTTCAAATCACTGTACTGGGAGGAGATCAGAGATTGGCTGAGAAACAAGGGTGTGGAGATGTCCCCATACTCTACAGAAGAGATCAAATTTGGTATTTTTATAAAAACACAGAAATGTTTGTCAACATTATTATTCTCCAGGCAAAAAATGTTCTACATAAATGTCGATTTGGAGATTTGAGGTGCTAGTCCACATTTTGGTGGACTGGAACCTTAGTATATCTCGGACCTCATCCAATTTTACTCACACCCCTGCACGCGCTCTGAGGTCCGAGAGCCAGCTCCAGCTCGTAGTGCCCAAGACAAGACGTAAAACCAGGGGAGACAGGGCCTTCTCTGTGGTCTGCCCTAAGCTCTGGAACACTCTGCCCCTCCATGTTCAAACTGCTTCCACAGTGGAGTGTTTTAAGTTTTAAGAGCCACTTTTATTCTTTGGCTTTTAACACTACGTGAATTGTGTGGTCCTCTGTTGTACTCTGTGTTTTTTTAATTGCAATATCTACCTACTGTTTTAATTGGTTTTACCCTTTAAAATCGTTTTTAATCATATTTATTTTTATATTGTTTTGTTGGTTTTATATATTATTTATTTTTTGTTTTTAATCAGTCATTGGTGAAGCTAAGGATAATATTTGAATATTGTTTTTTTATATTGTTGTGCAGAACTTTGCAAACATGTTTGTTGTTTAAATGTGCTATATAAATAAAGTGGATTGGATTGGATTTATGAAAGGCCTACATTTTCTAATTGGCTTAATGGTTTACAATTACCAATCAAATGTTGGAGGATGATTAAAGGCCTACTGAAACCCACTACTACAGACCACGCAGTCTGATAGTTTATACATCAATGATGAAATCTTAACATTGCAACACATGCCTATGCGGCCGGGTTAGTTTACTAATTTGCAATTTTAAATTTCGCGCCGAAATATCCTGCTGAAACGTCTCGGTATGTTGACGCGTGCGCGTGACGTCACACATTGTAGATGAAATTTTGTTCCAGCATCGTTACTAGCTATAAATCGGCTGTTTTCATCGCATAATCCCACAGTAATCTGGACATCTGTGTTGCTGAATCTTTTGCAATTTGTTCAATGAATAATGGAGACATCAAAGGAGAAAGCTGTAGGTGGGAAGCGGTGTATTGCGGCCACCTTTAGCAACACAAACACAGCCAGTGTTTCATTGTTTACATTCCCGAAAGATGACGGTGGAGCTTTACTATGGAACAGAGCGGTCAAGCCAACACGGTTGGATTGGACCACACACACACAAAGTACAGTGTGTTATGCAGCGATCATTTCGAAAGATTGTGTTTCAAAGAGGTTTCCTTGCGAAGGGCAGAGATGGGCATCGCCACCACCCGTCGACAGGTCCTGAAGAAAGGTGCGGGGCCGACCTTCAGGTTGTACAGGTACGACTATATAATCTCACTGAAACACTAGTAACACAATAAGCAGATAAGGGAGTTTTCCAGAATTATCGTAGTAAATGTGTCTAATAACATCTGAATTGCTCTCACTGCCCTCGCCTTTTTTTTTCTAGTCCTTCACTCTCACTATCCTCATCCACAAATCTTTCATCTTCGCTCAAATGAATTGGAGAAATTGTCGCTTTCTCGGTCCGAATCGCTCTCGCTGCTGGTGGCCATGATTGTAAACAATGTTCAGATGTAAGGAACTCCACAACCCATGACGTCACGCGCATATCGTCTGCTACTTCCGGTGCAGGAAAGGCTTTTTTATCAACATCAAAAGTTGCGAACTTTATCGTGGATGTTCTCTACTAAATCCATCCATCCATCCATTTTCTACCGCTTATTCCCTGTCGGGGTCGCGGGGGGCGCTGGCGCCTATCTCAGCTACAATCGGGCGGAAGGCGGGGTACACCCTGGACAAGTCGCCACCTCATCGCAGGGCTCTACTAAATCCTTTCAGCACAAATATGGCAATATCGCGAAATGATCAAGTATGACACATACAATGGACCTGCTATCCCCGTTTAAATAAGAAAATCCTTAAAGCCCTTAAATTGATATATTTGTTAAAAACATTTATTTAGGTAACCCTTTTTGTCTTTTTTCATATTTTCTATTATTATTAACTAATATTTAATACACTCTATTTGCTTTTCTTTTCTTGACATGTTTTGCTTATGTGATTTGTTCAAACTGATGTGTAGATTGTTGATTATGTTAAAAGATCGTGGACTTTGGTGTGCATTATAAATTATGTATGTTTGTTGTTCAATTTTATCCATTCATCCATCCATCCATTTTTTTACCGCTTGTCCCTTTAAAAAAGAAAAAAAAAACGTTCAAATCATTGTGGTTGTCATGGGAATTTAGTTTGTTCCAAAGTTAAGGAAATCGATTAGTTTGTATGGAAATGTGTAATATGTGGTGTTACGTTGATAGGTTTTGACAGTTTTGACGTGCTTGCATAAGCAGCTTGCGTTTGCTGTTGCTAACACGCTGGCACGCTAACTAGCTGCTATTTACAGCCCAGTGTAGCACCTACTTAGCGGTCTTATCACTCGGTCTGCGTTTACGACCTCATCTTACTCCCCAGCATCACCGCACTCAATTGTAAGCATTTAAACGTATAATAAACACATATCATCATGAAAAGTGTGATATACTCATAGTTTGGTTCACTTTTCAAGGATAGCTTGGGCGCGTGCCACAGCTAGCAGCCCCGCTAAAATAGCTAACACCCCAACACTTGCTAAATCCACATTTAGAAAAATGTTTTTTATGTGAATAAAAGTAACGTTTACTTACAGCTGGGTGGTTTCTGAGTTGTTTGCGCATTGTAGCCAGCATCTTGAAGGTTGTGCAGTGTGCGCTCTCCCAATTTGTACCCTAAAGTATTAAGTCTAGACAAAAACGCCAAAGATAATCCGCGAGGCAGGGCGGAAGTACAGCGAGCTCTAAAGGAAGGCCAGCCAGATTGCCTGATCGAAAGTAGCACGACAACACGATGTGTTTGTCATTATTCGACACATCCATCCATCCATTTCCTACCGCTTATTCTCTTCTGGGGTCGCGGAGGGCGCTGGCGCCTATCTCAGCTGCAATCGGGTGGAAGGCGGTGTACACCCTGGACAAGTCGCCACCTCATTCCAGGGCCAACACAGATAGACAGACAACATTCACACTCACATTCACACACTAGGGCCCATTTAGTGTTGCCAATCAACCTATCCCCAGGTGCATGTCCTTGGAGGTGGGAGGAAGCCACGCAATCACGGGGAGAACATGCAAACTCCACACAGAAGGATCCCGAGCCTGGGATTGAACCCAGGACTGCAGGACCTTAGTATTGTGAGGCAGACGCACTAACCCCTCTCCTACCGTGAAACCATTATGCATAATTTCCACTGAACAGTGCATCGGAATTATTTATCAACATATAACCGTTGGTGTTTATTTTTTAAGTTTAATTTTTAGAATAGTTGATCTGCCGTTGCTTTTCTTTCTCTCCTCTGTCCCCCTCCCCCTTGTGGAGGGGGTCCGGTCCGGTGGCCATGAAGTACTGGCTGTCCAGAGTCGGGACCCAGGATGGACCGCTCGCCTGTGTATCGGTTGAGGACGTCTCTGCACTGCTGATCCGCCTCCGCTTGGGATGGTTTCCTGTAGGCTCCACTATGGACCGGACTCTCGCTACTGTGTCGGATCCACTTTGGACTGGACTCTCACGGTTGTGTTGGATCCACTTTGGACTGGACTCTCACGGTTGTGTTGGATCCACTTTGGACTGGACTCTCACGGTTGTGTTGGATCCACTTTGGAATGAACTCTCACGGTTGTGTTGGATCCACTTTGGACTGGACTCTCACGGTTGTGTTGGATCCACTTTGGACTGGACTCTCACGGTTGTGTTGGATCCACTTTGGACTGGACTCTCACAGTTGTGTTGGATCCACTTTGGAATGGACTCTCAAGGTTATGTTGGATCCACCTTGGACTGGACTCTCACGGTTGTGTTGGATCCACTATGGAATGGACTCTCATGGTTGTGTTGGATCCACTATGGATTGAACTTTCACAGTATCATGTTAGACCCGCTCGACATCCATTGCTTTCGGTCCCCTAGGGCAGTGTTTTTCCACATTTTTTGCATCTACTGTGTTTTAGCAATCAAGAATATTGTAGTTGTTTTTATTCTTCTTTGTGGGGACATTGTTAAATGTCATGTCATGTTCGGATGTACATTGTGGACGCCGTCTTTGTTCCGCAGTAAGTCTTTGCTGTCGTCCAGCATTCTGTTTTTGTTTACTTTGTAGGCAGTTCAGTTTGTTTTGTTCTGCATGGCCTTCCCTAAGCTTCAATGCCTTTTCTTAGGAGCACTCACCTTTTGTTTATTTTTTATTTAAGCATTAGATACCTTTTTACCTGCACACTGCCTCCCGCTGTTTCCGACATCTACAAAGCAACTGGCTACCGGCTGCCACCTACTGATATGGAAGAGTATTACACGGTTACTCTGCCGAGCTCTAGACAGCACCATCTTTCAACAACAACACATAATTTGCAGACTATAAGTACTGGTTTGCAAAAAATATTTTTAACCCAAATAGGTGAATTTAGATAATCTCCCACAGCACACCAGACTGTATATCACGGCAGTGGTTGAAAAACACTGCCCTAGGGGGTGGGGGTTGCCCACATATGCGGTCCTCTCCAAGGTTTCTCATTGTCGTCATTGTCACAGACGTCATACTGGGGTGAGTTTTCCTTGCCCTTATCCTGGCTCTACCGAAGATGTCGTTGTGGTTTGTGCAGCCCTTTGAGACACTGGTGATTTAGGGCTGTATAAATAAACATTGATTGATTGATCGAATTATGGATGGTAATAAGAGCAGGCAAAACTACAAAGGCCGGAATGTCGCAAACGATGTTTTTTCTTAAAGACATTTTTCGCCTTTTTGTTTCACATAAAGACGCTATGGTAGTACATTATTCAATTATTCGCCGTACATTTTCTTTGTCCTGACAGTTTTGTTTGTTATACCTTAATGAAGGTTTGGAAAAGGTGTCCAGCGAATACGAGCCATACCACCTTGTGGCAACAGGGGGCGTTGTTTCTTACATTTCTCTCTGTATTTATTCAGTAAAAAAGAAAACTCATCTGTCAAAAAATTGCTGACTGAACTATATGGAATTTGTGTCTTTCTTACATTAAATTAATGTAACACATTTTTGTGCATTCGAATTGTTGACTGCATTTTTTTCATTATATATGCTGACAATTTCATTAAATCCTAATTTCAGTTAACTTTATTTAATTTATGGTTTGAAATTGCAAACAAAGAATATTTCTGCACTGAAGTTCTTTATGAGTTTTTATACTGATTTTTTTATTCTGAAATTTAAAACACTATTTTACACACATTTTGCTCACGATTTTCTATTGAATAAAAGGCATTTAAAGAAATTCAGTATTAAAAAAAAAAAGATTTTGCTATAAAGACCATTTCCATACTGTAGTGTTGAGTTTATTTTATTTTAAAGCACTGAATTTTTACGCAATGGATTTAAAATATAAAATTTGAAAAATCCGATTTCTAAACAAACAAATGTTGCTCATTTTTATTCACTGAAATTGTCAGCATATATTGACTAAAAAAAAAAAAAAAAGTAGTTTATAATAAATTCAATGTCCAAAAAAACCTTTTGTAATAAAGACACAACATAACCTCCATACAAATCCTAAACCTCAGGCTTTATGAAAAAAATAGTCCCATTTACATATAAGTAACGGAAAAGTAAAAAAATTTTTTTAGGACACAGCATATTTTTAGCCAATGTCATTGGTTTGTTGTGCTGTTTAATGGAGCAATATGTTAATTTCCGGTTTTCTGTCAACTTTATAGAAGAAAGTGAAGAAAATTTACTTTTAATGCAAGGTGTTGGAATAAAATTTAAAAACCTTCAACAAAAATATTTATACCTATTGTATTGTATATTTTATAAATGCCAAGAAATACACTACAAGATATAATAAGACATTTTCAAACAACATGGTGTCACTCAGGTGAGTATTCAACTCAAATGCTGGGATTTTTTTTTTTGTCCTTTATGGCCGGATTGTGAAATAAAATGCAGACATGTGTAAACATGATGATGTTCAGTGAAGTTAAGATTCCATTAAATGTTGGAACTGAACATGACTGACAAGGATGTTCTTGGTTTTCGTTAAAAACGAGGTAATTGAAGTTGCAGCCTACAGTCCCGAGAGGCTGTACTGTAATTAAGGTACTGGCTTCAGATGCTTTCCATCTGCACTGCGGTGATGGTGTTCGTGTCTCCTGCTGTGTGTTGTTAATGTGGCTTCTTGGGGCCTTTGCCAAATTTTGCATCCAATCCCAGACCTGAAGGCAGACAAAGCGAGAGAAGTGATGAGGGAGCAAAGTTCAAAGAAAAAAGGCCTGAGGTCTCACCGAGAAACACCAGGACTGTTCCGAACCACTGCATGCCGCTCATCAGGTTTCCGAAAAGAAGGACGGAGCCCAGGATGGTGAAGAATTTCCGCGTGGTCGTGACGATGGAGCAGGTCAGCGGGCCGAAGTTCACCACAGTCATGAAGATGAAGGTCTGATTGCAACAGGAAGTGGGGGATAATAAAAGGATAATTGCCCTATTCGATCTTCATAGTTGTATACACGCTCACTTGGCCCAAGGCGCTGGTCAGCCCGAAGAGAAGGATGTTGTACAAGATGCTCGGGTGGCGTTCGGTGAAACTCAGGAACTCCCACACCTCGCCTGTACACAACACCACTGCAAGCACAAAACATGGTGTCATGTACATTCAATTGCTTTAATCTTCTATTAAGGATTCATTCAGTTAAACACCTTCAAATCTGAGCGTGCACTTATGAGGATAGTAGACCGTCAAGTACGGAAGCATCAAACACTGATGGGCTGTCCAAAGCGCAGCCTTGAAGCCAATTCCAGTCTGCAGCTTGAATTTTATTGGCCTTTTTTTATATCGTACAAATTTAGTTAACTCATTATTAATTACATATATGACTAGATTCAATGTGTTTTGTCAGTTTGCCTCACAATACGAAGGTCCTGAGTAGTCCTGGTTTCAATCCCAGGCTTGGGATCTTTCTGTGTGGAAATTGCATGTTCTCCCCGTGACTGCGTGGGTTCCCTCCGGGTACTCCGGCTTCCTCCCACTTCCAAAGACATGCACCTGGGGATAGGTTGATTGGCAACACTAAATTGGCCCTAGCGTGTGAATGTTGTCTGTCTATCTGTGTTGGCCCTGCGATGAGGTGGAGACTTGTCCAGGGTGTACACCGCCTTCCGCCCGATTGTAGCTGAGATAGGCACCAGCGCCCCCCGCGACCCCAAAGGGAATAAGCGGTAGAAAATGGATGGATGGATGGAAAATAAAAAAGTTAGAATGCGCAACATAAATTGACGTATTTTCGGATATTTTATTTTTCTGTACACAACTCTTGCGGGAAAAGTTTCTAAAACACAGGTTGTAGATCAGAGGTGTCCAAAGTGCGGCCTTCAGCACGTTCTTAAAAAACTTTTTTTTTTTAAATAAAAATTTAAAGGTGAAATGAAAGAGCAAAGAGATGACATGTAACAAGAAAATGTTGCAATGTTGACTCTACAAACACAAAGCTACCATTCATCAAAATCAATGTGTTAGGAATTATTAAACTATTCAAGGCCTCAAATACTTTTTCCATATAATATTCCACTTTGAAATATTTTGAGAAAAATATTGCATGTTTTGTGTGTTTGCCATACAACAGTTTTCTTAAACAAATTTTCTTAACCCAAAAACAAAAAAATTACAGAAAACAGAAAAAAATATATATATGTATAATTGGCAAATAGTTCTGAAGTTCATCTCGAGACTTAAGTTTTGAAAGTAAAAAAAAATAAAAGTATGACTTATTTTAAACACTTTTGTATGAGTGGGGCACTCTTGTATCCCCAAGAATTTAGTGGGAATATTTTTTTTAAACAGTCATTGTAAAAAAAAAAAAAAAAAATGAAATAAAATGAATGTTATGAATTAACCTATTTAAGGTTAAAATTTTTCACATCAAGTATTCCACTAATATATATATATATATATACATACATATATATATTTATTTACCCCAAAAAATTGGGGGGGGGGGGGGGGGGGCATTGTGTGTGTGTATATATATATATATATATATATATATATATATATATATATATATATATATATATATATATATATTATTGTCAACATACTGTATATATGACTGAAACCCTTACGGGTACCCGGAACCAAACTTGACGGGAGCCGTAAAGGTAAAAACAAAATCCATATATTGTATTGGTTTTGAAAATAAAACATATCCAAGTGGCCCCTGAATGCTTTAAACAGTCAGTGTGCGACGTTCAGTAGAACAAGTTTGGACACCCCTGCTATAGATATAAGCAGCACAACTGTCTATCTGGACATGTCACCACCTCCTCACAGGGACAACACGGATAGACAAACAACATTCACACTTGCATTCACACACTTGGGACAATTTAGTGTTCCCAATCAGCCCGATGGGCTGAGAATATCACTAACGCATCTATGGCGCCACCAAGTGGCCATTAGATGGATTGGCAATGTGTCCTAAAATTTATACTGCAAAATACAATGCAGCCAATATAACAATAGTGGAAAACATATATCCTTTGGAAGACAAAACCTCTTCCATATATATATATATATATATATATATATATACAAAACAAAAGACTTGAAACAAATATCAGTAAAAAGAAACATAATATATAGTTTTGGGAACACTTATTGTGAAAAACTGTAATAACAAGACAATGTAGCTTAAAGTATTGCGTGTTTTGTTGTTAAAAAAACAGGAAAAACTGCTATGTTTGGAAAGAAATTGATATTTTAAATCAGGTAAATACTAAGTATTAGGCATGGCGACTGTACTGTACTCATTTCAATGTAGTATACAGATACTTCAAATAAAAATGTATATTGAAAATTGAATGAAGAAAATTGTATTTTAGTGAAGTTGTTTACAACAGGGTGCACACCGTCGGTTAATAGCAGCAAGCAGCTGCGCAACAGCTCAGCACACAATAGCACACAAGCTATAGGTACGTAATAACCATTGAACATTATTGCAATGTAAAACAGGTCATTTGTCAATATTAACAAGTATTAAATAATTGCATATTACTTACAAATATTACTTTAAAAATATTCAGTAACAAACATGCCCCGCATCATTCAAATCAGTAAGTCATGTGCTTAACTTCATGACATACTGTAAACACTAAATGTCGCCAGTAGAACAATTCCCACTCAACTTAAAGACAGCATAAGTCTTTAACCAAACAGTCAATTATAAAAATGTTAATGTTTTTTATACCTACCATTGTTCTCTGTTTGACTCATTTCACTTGATCAAACCTTTTCTAACATTCCACTCAATAAAATAAAAGTATGGATGATTCCTGCCAGCTAATATTGTATCAGAAAAATATGCAAAGCTCCAACATCGGTATCAAATCGGAAGCGTACAGGTTTTAATGGGACACATGCACTTCTAATAAAGACAATATTTCAAGTTTAAAATGTTTTACCTGTCCAGCGATCTTTATTTTCATTCCACTTCCTGATTGCCTCCATATGCTACCACTCCTAAGGTCTTAACGCTGGCTTCGCCACCTGTCCCTGATTAGCAATCAGGGAACACCTGTTCATGGTTGCCAATCAGGATGCTTTTCAGGACTGGATCATTTTGCTTTGTACCTCAACAATGTACATTTGCTTGCTTTGCGCTTTATACGTCTGTTTTCCTGCTATCTTTGTTTTTGTGTTACCTGCATTTCCCTAATAAAGAGGGCTTCTTGTCTGCCCTTGCCTGCCATCTCTGCATCCATATATACACCAAAACGTGACAAAAACCCAAAACAAGGCAGTTTAATCAATTCTTCTTATTATTGTATTTCTACATTAGTATCAGTACAACACCAGGGCTTTAGCACACTCAAAATGTTACCATATCTTGCAAAAATGTGTTATCAAACACAATGTAGAAGATGCACAGGTCAACAGCTATTTTGCTTTTCAGGTCCCATCTTTGGGGAAAATGTATCTGGTTCCATTTTTCCTTTGTTTTTGTTTGTTTTAGGCATGGCTTCTGTACTGTACTTATTTCAGTGTAGTATACACATACTTCAAATAGAAAATACAGCACAATTTGGTGCTAAAAACATATATCGAAATTTGAATAAAGAAAATTATTCTATCTAAGTGAAGTCATTTACAAGATACACACCGTAGGTTACGAGCAGTGAGCAGCTACGCAACAGCTAAGCACACAATAGCACACATTGTTTTCCTTTTTTTTTTGTTTGCTCGCTTTAGGCATGGCTTCTGTACTGTACTTATTTCAATGTAGTATACACATACTTTAAATAAAAAAAATACAGCACTATTTGGTGCTAAAAATATATATTGAAATTAAAATGTTCCCCATGTTTGGGGAAAATTGGTCTGGTTCTATTTTTACTTTGTTTGTTTTTTGTTTTCTAATCAAAAACGTGTATTTTATCTGTAGAATGTGTCTTAGGCCAATAAAAAACAAGCTACGGGCCACAAATGCCCCCCTAGTCACACTTGGGACACCACTGCTATAAACTTCAAAGAAGTTCAAAAGACAGTAAAGTAGGTTTGTTATTTTAACTAAACATAAAATTGCTGGTATTACACAATGTATCTGGTTTGGAGGTGGTAAAAAATGGTGGAATTGATGCCGCACACACTGCAGTGTAAAATGGCAGCACAAATGTTTTTGTCACATATGTTTATCACGTATGACTTCCAGATATATGACAAGACCAACACGGTGGGACTCACCCAGTCCCAGCACCATAGTGGACCATAAGTTGATGTTGAGCATCATATGGTTGGCGCTGGTTTGAAAGCGAGACCTCATGTGGTCCTGGGCCACGCCAGTCAAGCCGTCAAGCGTCAGAGAGACCAGCTAGCAGGATGACATGAAACGCGCGTATAAACACAAACAATTATGTGCAAAACCTTCAAATACTCACCAAAAGAATCTCCCCGATGCCAAAAATGTGGTCGGCTGCGACCCCCGAGCTCTTGTTGGGTTTGTAGAGGAAGAGCGCCACGCCGCTCACAATCAGCAGCACGCACAAGTACTTGGCCAACGGGTACCTCTTCCTTAAGATGCTCACGCCCAGGATCATCACTATGGCGACACAACATCAGTTATTTGGCGGGCACATTAGCGCAATAATAGGAGACACACAATGAGTGTGTTGCGTCAGAAGTCTGCAACCCGTTTATATCGACGCTCCGCTGACTGGCTGACTGACGTAAGCGGTGATCGACATAAACGGGACAGACAATTCATGTGATGCTTAAACATGAAGGTCACGTCACCTGGAATGGGTTTGCAGGACTTCCCCAGCACCTGTTCAGGAAAGAAGTGTTGCTTTAAGAACAATCTACTCAATTTGCACGATGTACAGTCGTCCCTCGTCATTTTGTGCCTCGATATTATGACTTCACTACATTGCCTGTTTGTTAAATATGTTGTGGGCTGCAACCATTAATCGAGGAATTCAATTAATTTGATTCGAAAAAGTCTTTATTTATATCAAAATAAAAATTTATAGAATCTGTACCGCATAAAATAAGGTAAAACAAGTTGAATAGAAGGTAAATGGTGTCAAAAAGAAGGTAAGACAAACAAAAGATAGAATAAGGTAAATAGAAGGCAATAAAAGTTAAAGGTAAAAGTATGCAAAACAAAAAAGGTAAATGAAAGTTCAATAAAGGTAAAAAAAAAAGGAATTTAGGTAAAAGATAAAATAAGGTTATAAAATGTAAAAGAAGGAATAAATAAGGTAAAATAAGGGATATAGAAAGTAAGAGACAAATAAAAGGTAAACAAGGTACAATAAAGAATATAGGAGGTATATAGAAAGTAAGAGACGTAAATAAAAAATAAAAGAAGGAATATAGAACGTAAAATAAGTAAATACATGATAAAAGGTTAAAAAAAGTCACTAAAAAGGTATAAGAAGGAATACAAAAGGCAAAACAAGGTAAACAAAAAGGTGACGGAATGCAAACAAAGGTCAAATGAGTAATTAAGATGTAAAATAAGTAAGTAAAAGGTGAAAGAAAGCATATAGAAGGTAAAATAAGTACATCAAAAGTAAAAGAAGGAATATATAAGCTAAAATATGTAAATAAAAAGGTAAAGGAAGGTTAAAAAAAGGCTAAAGAAAGAATATAAGAGGCAAAAGAAGTAAATAAAAAGGTAAAAGAAGGAATACAGAAGGCAAGAAAAGTAAGTAAAAGGGCAAATTAAATAGAAGGTAAAATACGCTAAATAAAAGGAAAAACACTGAAAGTTAAAAGAAAATAAGTAAAAGGTAAAATAAGATAAAATGAGATAGAGGAGGTAAATAAAAGAAAAAAATAGGTTAAAAAAGTACAAGTTAAATAAAAGGTAACTAATAGATAAAACAAAGAATATAGAAGGAGAAGTAGGTTACATAGAAGATAAATAAGAGTGAAAAAAAGGTTAAAAAAAATAGGTAAATAAAAGGTAAAACAAATAATAGAAAGTTTATAAAGTTTAATAGAAGGCGAATGAAATGTTTAAAAAAAAAGGTCAATAGTAGGTAAAAAATTAAATAAAAGGTAAATGAAGACAAAATGTAAAAAAGAATATAGAAGGAAATTAATTAAATAAAAAGTAAGTAAACGATAAAAGAAGGTCAATAGAAGGTAAAATAAGGTAAATAAAACATTAAAGAAGGAATTAAGAAAATTAAAAAAACATGAAGCAAGATAAAAGCCTGTCAAAAAAGTGGAATAGAAGGTAAAAAAGTTTTATTCAAAAATCATATCCTCCTCGCTGTTTGGCATTTTATTACAGCCTTTTATTTGTCATGTATGCAGATGTAAGCAAATTTGACATATTTCTTGGCTTAAATTAAGCATTTTCAAGCATACAAATGTCTAAATAAACTTAAAAAACACATATAAAAGGTATTGTGTTGTATTGTACATATGCTTGAAACAATGTAAACATTTTAAATTTACATTTTATGTGTGTTAAAAATGATCAGAATATCATTATTATCACGGTATTGTTGAATGTGCTCCAAAAGTACTAATACACACATTGAAATTATTTGACCAAGTTTTTTTTTTTATAAACTAAAATGAATAGGCACCGTTAGAAAATATACTTTTTTGCATGTTTTGTGTTTCTCATGCTTCATTGTTCTGGCGGGCATTCTGGCATCATACTCTGTTCAGTGGTCCGTGAACGCACCGTAAAAACACCTGCGTCTTGTATTCCTCGGAGTTCAGAACGATCACTCTGTTCTAAGAAAGTACAGCTTGTAGGTTCAATGAGCACAATTTAATATTTTAGTAGCTCAGACTGTAATGTGTTTATATAAGTTTGGATTAGGGTATGTTTTTTCCTAATCGCTAAAGACGTTAATGCCTCTTGTTTTCACGTTAGGATTTATGCCTGTTAGCTCGTGCCAGTCAGTCGATGAGTTTATCAAAGTGCAGTTATCAATCAGTTTTAACATAAAATCATTTCAAATGGTAATACTAACCGTCGCAAGTTTCACTACGGTTATCATTACTATCTTTTATCGTTACCTCCCAAGTTGCTCTTTTTTCGACAGTAATGATGAGAAAAATAATGCCCAAGTGAGAGCCTGGCACACTCACTGCGCTGATACGTTTTGGTGTTTGATAGCAGCACCATCAGCTGGATTAAAAAAGTCACTACATTTGATCTGTAATTTAAAATCAATAGTTAACACATAGTACTCTGCCTTCCGCCCGATTGTAGCTGAGATAGGCACCAGTGCCCCCTGCTACCCCAAAGGGGAATAAGCGGTAGAAAATGGATGGAGTTAACACATCCATCCATCCATTTTCTACCGCTTATTCCCTTTTGGGGTCGCGGGGGGCGCTGGCGCCTATCTCAGCTACAATCGGGCGGAAGGCGGGGTACACCCTGGACAAGTCGCCACCTCATCGCAGGGCCAACACAGATAGACAGACAATATTCACACTCACATTCACACAATAGGGCCAATTTAGTGTTGCCAATCAACCAATCCCCAGGTGCATGTCTTTGGAAGTGGGAGGAAGCCGGAGTACCCGGAGGGAACCCACGCATTCACGGGGAGGACATGCAAACTCCACACAGAAAGATCCCGAGCTTGGGATTGAACCCAGGACTGCAGGACCTTCGTATTGATGGTTTATTTTTTTTAAATAGCTGTGCAGAGAGGAATATGAAATGTGCAACTCTGATTAGTGAATAGGAAAATAAGAACATATACCCTATCTAAAATTTTCCCGCACTTTGGATTACATTTTTTTTTATTAATTTAGAAAAATAAAACAAATTAATTAAAAAAATAAAAATAAACAAAAAAAGCAAAATATAATAATTAAAGAAATATATATCCATCCATTTTCTACCACTTATTCCCTTTCTGGGGTCGCGAGGGGCGCTGGCGCCTATCTCAGCTACAATCGGGCGGAAGGCGGGGTACACCCTGGACAAGTCGCCACCTCATCGCAGGGCCAACACAGATAGACAGACAACATTCGCACTCACATTCACACACTAGGGCAAATTTAGTGTTGCCAATCAACCTATCCTCAGGTGCATGTTTTTGGAAGTGGGAGGAAGCCGGAGTACCCGGAGGGAACCCACGCATTCACAGGGAGAACATGCAATATATATGAATAACATTTTTGTTTTTCTTAGTTCCAATTCGATCAATGATGGCGATAAAAACCAATGTAAAAAAAAGGCCCTTCTCAGACTACTTTCAGTGAAAAACAGCCAAAATAAACGCTTCTTGAAAGACACAATTAGTGCTTCAGTCAAATGACACAGAAGCTGTATCAGTCACATGTTTTTTTTTCTTTAACCTATACACACAGAAAACACAGTAATAGTATCTTTCTTTGTGTTTCATAATACATCCATGCTTCAGAGTACTGACTTTATGGTGTTATTTCATGGCAAGAGCGCTCTAATAATGTTCAAGAACTATGAAAATATTTGATTTATAACTCCTACTTTGCAAAAATGTAAATTTTGTGGTCATGTCTGGATCCGGTAATTAACGGCAGCAAGCAAGGCACGACTGTATTTGCTTGGCGTCACAGGTGAGGCTCACCTGTGTGGGGTAATTGACATACTGGAGGGCAGAGTTACTGGACACCATGGCTCCCAGGTAGGAGAGGGAGCACAGGCCGTACAGCCAACTCCTGGTGGAGTCCGGCTTGGATCCCTCAAAAAACTGGATCACTGGTGACCAAGAGAAGGCAGACCTGGGTTACAGTCAAACTAAAAAAGTACGTTTACACTCAAATTGTACACTTTGGAATTTGACAAACGGTTCAGGGAAATGCACAATTAAAGTCACTATATGCAGCAGCTTAATCCAGGCGTTATCGTACCCAAAACTGAGATACGTACTAAGATTGCGCGATACAAATTATATACATTTTTTCAATACTATCGTTGTATCGCCATTTTGCCCTGCAAATGTTATTGCAACAAGCAAACGATGACGTCCTGAACGCAATGTAGCAACCTTGCTAGCGAGCTCGGGGCTAACGCTCCCCTAAAGTGCGAGACACTAATTCTCGCTTCCATGGCGGAAAATAAGTCACCTTACAAGTTTTGTTATCATCACACCACAGCACATATAGTTTTGCCTCATTGGAGCATTTTTAGTTGTTTTTTTATCAGTGATGAGAGGAGGGATGTGACGGTATAAAAATTTCTTATCATGGTTATTGTTACAATAATGATCACGGTGATCATCATTATCACAATAATTTTATATGTGCTCAAACTTTCCAATAACTACTTCTACTGAAATCTTTTAATCAAGTTTCATTTAAAAAAAAACTTAAACAACACATTCAATATGTATATATGTAGCTCAAGTAGAAAATTGAAGATGCATATGAAAGCAACACAAGTATTATGAACAAAGTTATATGGTAGAAACTAAATAATACTATGAATTGAAAAAAATAAATGTGAAAATTTTGCAAGATGGCAATCATAAACATAAGACATAACTGTACATTTTGTCCATTTTGATAAATAGTATATTACACATAGAACTGCACGATTATGGGCAAAATAACTTTTTTTATTATTTGAATCAATATTTAAATCAAGATTATAATTCAGGATTTATCACTATGTTTGGTAAAACAATGTTGGGGTGTGAAGGCGACGCCATCTTGTAATTTGTAATATCGAATAAAAATGCACTAGAAACTTTTTTTGTATATTTAAAGACCAATATTTTTCACTGCAGCACACTGTAATGCACGAGGATCTGGCATCAAGGCTGCTTCCCCAGGATGGCGGAGGGAGTATAACAACTTTTTTAGTATTTTCTTTGGTATCCCAGACTAAACAACATGTATTTAAAGTTTCTACACACAAGAAAATTGTTTGGGTAAATCATCCGTAAAATATGTTGTACCATGACATAGGACTGGGAGATTTATCGATATACACGATATATCGCGGGTTTGTCTCTGTTCGATCTAGAAAATGACTATATTGTAATATTGGATTATACGTTCTCACGCATTCGCTTTTAGCAGCGGGCATTACACTACAGGCTCTTCCCACTCCTTCTCGTCTCTCCTTCTCACAGACAAGCAGGCGCACATTCTTACACACGTCACACACTGTCACGTCATACTTCACATACGTATACACCCTCGCCCAGAGAGGTAGCAACATGGGTAACGTTAGCTGTGATGCTAACGTAGCGTAACGTAACGTAGAGACGAGAAGGAGTGGGAAGAGCCTGTAGTTTAATGCCCGCAGCTAAAAGCAAATGCGTGAGAACGTATACTCGAATATTACGATGTAGTCATTTTCTAGATCGCACAAAGACAAACCCGCCCTGCTGTATGCCAGTGAGACCTGGACTTTATACAGCCGGCATGCTAAACAACTCAACACCTTCCACATGAGATCCCTCAGGAGGCTGCTCAACATCAGGTGGCAGGACAAGATCCCAGACACTGAGGTCCTCCACAGGGCAGAGATGAAGAGCATCTATGCCATCCTCAAGCGTTCCCAGCTGAGATGGGCTGGCCATGGAAAGCGCTGACGCGGCGGACAGTGGAAACGCTTTAAGGACACCCTAAAGACCAGTCTCAAGGGCTGTGGTCTGGACCCAGAGACCTGGGAAGCCGATGCCCAACACCGTTCAAACTGGCGCTCTGCAGTCTTGCATGGTGTAGCAGACTTTGAGAAAAAACGCATCCATGAAGCTGAACAGAAGCGACAGCTCCGCAAGACCAGGGACTGTTCCTCCCTCTCAGCCAGCCACCCCTCAGCCATAAGCTGCCTTCACTGCAGCCGGTCATTCCGTGCTAGGATTGGCCTCATCAGCCCTCTTCGCACACACAAATCAACGTGAAGTCACCTGGTCATCTTCGAAAACAAAGGACAAACATGATACGTCCTCGCCCAGAGAGGTTGCAACATGGGTAACGTTAGCTGTGATGCTAACGTAGCTGTACGAGAGAAAGAAGGTGCGGATCTGGTAACAAATGAAGGAAGGAAGACCTAATTCCAAATAAAAAACAGCAGAGGGTCCATCGTCTGGCGGTGGTTCGGCTTCAAGTGGGAATATGTCGAACAGACAACCGTAATTTGTCAAGTGTGGGGCAAAAGCGTTGCTATAAAAAGTAGCATTACTGCTAATATGTAGCATCATTTGAAAAGTCAACTCGCTAGAGAATGAAGAGAATTTCACAATGTCCGTAGAAACCTACCACATAGTGAAGGACGAATACTATTTGATTCCCTATTATGCAGCTCATTTTTATTAGACACTTAACATGTATTTGACAATCTTGCACTTTCTGTGTTGGAAATGACATGAATGATTGTGCCATTGCTTAATAACTATAATAAATACACTCTTGGTCAATTGACTTAGTTGTAATTTCCCTCTCCGCATGAAAGTTTAAAAGTAGCATACATGAATGCAGTATGAAGAAGAATGTTTTAATGGAGACACATAGAATCATCATACTGCTGTGATTATATGCATCAAGTGTTCATTCAAGGCCAAGGCAAAATATCGTAATATGCATCGTATATCGCGATATGGCCTAAAAATATCGAGATATTAAAAAAAGGCCATATCGCCCAGACCTACCATGACACGAAAAAACAGTGACTGAAATTTCCGAACTATAAACGGGTACTTTTTTTCTACACTTTGAATCCTGCAGCTTATGAAACTGTGGAGCTAATTCATGGATTTTTCTTCAATAACGGCCATAATCATTTGCGTTCAATAGTGTTCATTAAACCCTAGCAGACACAGTGCAATGGTGCCTTATTGTTTGGGCTACAGCGCCATCTTTTGGACGAGTTCACTCACTACAGATGTTGCGGGTTGAAAATGTATGTCCTGTTTTAAAGCCTTGCACAGGAAGTCAAACGGTCGATAGCGCTTCTGCTAGAAAAGATTCTTCATCCATCACTCCAAGCAATGTTTTTAAGTTTCACAATATAACTAAATCAATGCGGTGGAGACTTGGGTAGGCTCCAGCATCCCTGTGACCCCGAGAGGGACACACGGCAGAAAATGGATGGATGGCAATTCATACTTAAACCGTCCCGTGTGTGATGGCTGTAGGAGTGTTTTCATGCACATTTGTACATGCTATCGTAACGTAGTGAAGCTAGCAAGTCTGTTTTAGTATTATTAACTTACATGAGTATTATTTTGGTATTGTTTCAGTTCCACAAAATTCTCAGTAAACTCACCAAAACGTCTGTTTATCTTATTGGAGAGCTAGCTTCCGCAGCTAGTGGGTCCATGACGATGACTTCTGTTTTGTTTGACCGGCCGTTTTACTGCCATGTTACAGGCACCGTTTGTAAACAATTAAGGTACAGCAAATACATATTTACACATTTTTTCTGTGTAAATAACTCATTTCACAAAGTATATATCTGCGGCTTATAGTCCGGTGCGGCTAATTTATGTGGTTTTTCCCCCCCTCTAAAATTTTGTGGGTGTGCCCTACAGTTCGGAAAATATGGTAGATACAAAACGAAAATATACCAGCAGATTGATTAATCGATTTAAAGAAACGTCAACTTTAAAAGCCCCGCCAGGTCATTACTCACAGATCCTTGCAAAGAGAGCATTGATGACGCACTGGATGAACACCAACGTCCGAGCGAATCTAAACTTCTCCTTCTGGTCTCCCTGGCCATAATCTCCTCGAGTGCTGTGGAAAATCATAACAAGAGTTCATGAATTTAATGGACAAAAACCTAGATCATTGATGTATTTAAATTCAACAGACTATAAATTTGTTTACGTTAAAGAACAAAGCATGAGCCGTTAAAACAACCTGTTTGCATGTAAAGAGGCAGGAGGGCGAGGAAGTCCCCGTCATCTGGTAGAAACCAGATATGATCCCTGTGACTAGGGCAGCAACATTACAACATACCACCTGTGTCACAGCCCACTTTGACATTATGCAAAACTATTCACAGTGCCTGACAAAGACTTCCTACTGCCACAAATCAGCCATCTGAGCTGAGTGAGCCCATCTGTTACATACACACTAAAAAGTAGCCTTGTTTTGTAGACACAATAAAACTAATATTATTTAAACAGGACAACAGAAGAAGAATAAGAAGAAATGCAAGGTCATTTTAACAAAGTTACCCCCCTTATCATTGCAAATATTAAACAATCACTGCCATTCATTTGTGCTGCAAAATACTTTGTTATTAACGTTTTATTTTTCATAACCGGCTTGTCAAAATCTCCCCAAACTTGACCCATTTGTTTGTGCTACAGACATTTTTTGTCTAACTCCTATAGTTTTATGTTAATATTTCATAGTTTTTATGCTACTAACATATTATTGATAACTAGACCCCCTGTCTTGTCACAATCTCCACAAACATTTGTGCTACAAACATTTTTTGTCGATTATGTTAACGTTTAATTATTGACAACCAGCAAAATCTCCCCAAAGGTGTCCCAAACATTTGTACTTCAAAAAATGTTTGTCTATTAAAGTTATGTTATTGTTTTATAAATTATATGTTGTTTTTTTGTCAAAATCTCCCCTAACATGTTTCATTAATTTGCGCTACAAATATTTTTGTCTACTGTGGCATTTATGTTTTAATGTGTTATTATTCATAACCAGAGCCCCACCTTGTCAAAATCTCCTCACACTTGTCCCAATCGATGGTGCTAAGTTTGTGACTCAAATGTTTTTAACGATCGTAGTTTTTCATTCATGAACGCTTTATAGCTTTTATGTTACTAACGTTTAATTGTTCATAACTAGCCCCACCTTGTCAAAACTTCCACCAAACTTGTCCCAAACGTACCATAAATGTTAATAGTAAGACCAGTGAGTCTCAAACTGTGGTACGTCCAGGAATTACTTAAAGTACAGTGTTTTATTTTCCTATAGTCCAACACAGTTTTACTGTTCACATTGTGTGTAGCAAGAGGTTCTGTAACAGCTTCTTCCCTCAGGCCATAAGACTCTTGAACGCATCATAATAATTCAATTTCCCCCAAAAATGGATGAACTCGCTGGAATATAAAGACAATATAACATACATGAACGTGGATGCAAATGCAAAAGTGCAATATATTTATCTGTACAGTAATCTATTTAATTATATCTGCACCTGATTGCTCTTTTATCCTGCACTACAGCCAGCTAATGCAACGGAACTATGTTGTTATCTGTAAACTTCAAATTTGAATGACAATAAAAAGGAAGTCTAATGTTACAATTATAGATGTCCGATAACATCGGACTGCCGATATTATCGCCCGATAAATGCTTTAAAATGTAATATTGGAAATTATCGGTATCGGTTTCAAAAAGTAAAATTTATGACTTTTTAAAACGCCGCTGTACGGAGTGGTACACGGATGTAGGGAGAAGTACAGAGCAGTTGCGTCTCCCAGTCATACTTGCCAACACTCCCCATTTTCTCCCGATTTCCACCCAGACAACAATATTGAGGATGTGCTTTAAAAGGCACTGCCTTTGCGTGCCAGCCCAATCACATGATATCTACGGCTTTTCACACACACAACTGAATGAGGGGCATATTGGCCAACAGCCATACAGGTCACACTGAGAGTGGCCGTAAAAACAACTTTAACACTGTTACAAATATGTGCCACACTGTGAACCCACACCAAACAAGAATGACAAACACATTTCGGGAAAACATCCGCACCGTAACACAACAGAACAAATACCCAGAATCCCTTGCGGCACTAACTCTTCCAGGACGCTACAATATACACTCCACCGCAACCCCCTAACCCTGCCCACCTCAACCTCCTCATACTCTCTCAGGGAGAGCATGTCCCAAATTCCAAGCTGCTGTTTTGAGGCATGTTAAAAAAAAATAATGCACTTCAATAATAAATATGGCAGTGCCATGTTGGCATTTTTTTCCATAACCTGTTGATTTATTTTAGAAAACCTTGTTACATTGTTGAATGCATCCAGCGGGGCATCACAACAAAATTAGGCATAATAATGTGTTAATTCCACGACTGTGTATATCGGTATCGGTTGATATCGGAATCGGTAATTAAGAGTTGGATAATCTCGGAATATCGGCAAAAAAGCCATTATCAGACATCTCTGGTTACAGTGGCCAAAAACATTAAATAAACTTGTTAAATTACACTTCGGTCTTGTTTGATGAACACCTAGCCATACTATGCTACTTGCTGTATTTTAATGTTGATCAATATGGAGGTACTTTAAAAGCCAAGTTTTTTTTAGGTGGTACTTGGTGGAGAACTTAGCACTAAGAAATGGTAGTGTTATATTAATGATTGCAATAATAAAGGGGAACATTAGTTTCGTATTGGTATTATTATTTTAAGGAAGTTGCTTCGTATTGTCATATTTCGCTCCATTTTGTCCACTAGCAACGCTGAGATCATTATCCCCGCGTTTGTTAAGTGTCGTCTCGATCACTGTAACGTACTATTTTCGGGTCTCTCTATGTCTAGCATTAAAAGATTACAGTTGGTACAAAATGCGGCTGCTAGACTTTTAATAACAACAAGAAAGTTTGATCATATTACGCCTGTACTGGCTCACCTGCACTGGCTTCCTGTGCACTTAAGATGTGACTTTAAGGTTTTACTACTTATGTATAAAATACTACATGGTCCAGCTCCATCCTATCTTGCCGATTGTATTGTACCGTATGTCCCGGCAAGAAATCTGCGTTCAAAGGACCCTGGCTTATTAGTGATTCCCAGAGCCCAAAAAAAGTCTGCGGGCTATAGAGCGTTTTCCATTCGGGCTCCAGTACTCTGGAATGCCCTCCCGGTAACAGTTTGAGATGCCACCTCAGTAGAAGCATTTAAGTCTCATCTTAAAACTCATTTGTATACTCTAGCCTTTAAATAAACCCCTTTTAGACCAGTTGATCTGCCGTTTCTTTTCTTTTTCTCCTCTGTCCCCCTCTCCCTTGTGGAGGGGGTCCGGTCCGGTGGCCATGGATGAAGTACTGGCTGTCCAGAGTCGGGACCCAGGATGGACCGCTCGTCCAGAGTTGGGACCCAGGATGGACAGCTCGCCTGTGTATCGACTGGGGACATCTCTGTGCTGCTGATCCGCCTCCGCTTGGGATGGTTTCCTGTTGGCTCCACTGTGAACGGGACTCTCGCTGCTGTGTTGGATCCACTTTGGACTGGACTCTCTCGGCTGTGTTGGATCCATGTTACTGTATCATGTTAAACCCGCTCGACATCCAATGCTTTCGGTCCCCTAGAGCAGTGGTCCCCAACCTTTTGTATCCGCGGACCGGTCAACGCTTAATAATTTGTCTCGCGGCCCGGGGGGGTGTCCTTGTTTTTTCTTTTTCTTTTTCTTTTCTTCTTTGTCATGAAAAAGGGACGTTTTTGTCATGAAAAATTGAGTTTTTTGTGGTTAGTGCACTATTTGTAAGTGTATATTGTGTTTTTTATGTTGATTTAATAAAAAATAAAAAAATAAAAATGTTTTTATTTTTTTTTTCAATAAAAAATTATTCTGCGGCCCGGTACCAGGTGGTTGGGGACCACTGCCCTAGAGCATCGGTTCTCAAATGGGGGTACGCGTACCCCTGGAGGTACTTGAAGGTATGCCAAGGGGGACGTGAGATTTTTTTTAAATATTCTAAAAATAGCAACAATTCAAAAATCCTTTATAAATGATACTTAAAAAAATATGAATGTAAGTTCATAAACTGTGAAAAGACATGAAACAATACAATATTCAGTTTTGACTGCTAGATTTGTTGTGGACATGTTCCATAAATGTTGATGTTAAAGATTTATTTTTTAGTGAAGAAATGTTTAGAATTAAATTCATGAATCCAGATGGATCTCTATTACAATCCCCAAAGAGGGCACTTTAAGTTGATGATTACTTCTATGTGTAGAAATCTTTATTTATAATTGAAACACTTGTTTATTTTTCAACAAGTTTTTAGTTATTTTTTATATCTTTTTTCCAAATAGTTCAAGAAAGATTACTACAAATGAGCAATATTTTGCACTGTTATACAATTTAATAAATTGGACACTGATGACATAGTGCTGTATTTTACTTCTCTATCTCTTTTTTTCAACCAAAAATGCTTTGCTCTTATTAGGGGGTACTTGAATTAAAAAAAATGTTCACAGGGGGTACATCATTGAAAAAAGGTTGATAACCACTGCTCTAGAAGAGGGGGGTGGGGGGTTGCCCACATATGCGGTCCTCTCCAAGGTTTCTCATGGTCATCATTGTCACCGACGTCCCACTGGGTGTGAGTTTTCCTTGCCCTTATGTGGGCCCTACCGAGGATGTTGTAGTGGTTTGTGCAGCCCTTTGAGACATTAGTGATTCAAGGTTATAAAAATAATCATTGATTGATTGATTGATATTTTAGTGTTGGTCAATATGGTGATACTTTAAAAGCCAAGTTTTTTATAATGGTACTTGGTGAAAAACTTAGCACTAAGAAATGGTAGTGTTGTATTAATGTTTGCAATAATAAATGGGAACAATATTTATTTGATATTATTATTTTAAGGAAGTCGCTTTGAATTGTCATATTAAAATACACACTGGAGTGTTAAATAACACGTATTCAGAAAAGAGAAGTTTATACGTTATAAAACAAAAACATGAAACATTTGTTGCTTACATGGTTTCTTGTAGAATCCCGTAATAAAAATAGCACACGAAGACTCCCAGGAAACACACGACGAACCGTAACCGCATGTTGTCCCAAAGCGACGCGCCTTTGGCAGCTCCTTTCCCCGCAGCCATGCTGTCTGCCACCAGTCCGGGTATGGAAATGGACACCACCGCGCTCCCGGGGCCTCTGACGCCCACGTCCCGCTCCACTATCCCGGCGTGCTGAGCCCGGAGAGGGTGCTCGAATTCTACGTCCGGCCGGAAGGGAGGCGATGCAAATTAACTTGCCAGCGAGCGGTAATTTAAAATATGTGTCCTTTCTACTAATTGTTTATTTGTCATTCTTCGTTCCTGTTTCCAGAGTCTAAATCCGTGACATCTGCCCGTAGAAACGAAGTGTTGAATTTTTTTGTGTGTTTGTTTTCGTGCAGTAATTGCAGGTTTTAGTTGGACGCGTCAGGGAAACTGCTCTCATGAAAGGACCTCGAAAATAGTTTCGCCTGACGCAAAATGTTATCGGAAATAGGAGACCTCTTTTTCTCTATATACATCGATTTCATCTATCTTTAATACGGTTGTGTCAGCGTTACGCATATTTTACAGTGTTTAATGAGTTTTTCCTAATCGTAGCGATGTTAAAAAGCAGCTACTTAAAAAAAAAAGAGGTCCTTTCTCAAAAACGTCGCGGTCGCTTTTGTCGTCGTAGTATGTGTGTTAAATCTATTGGCCCACACCTTATAGCGAATATTCTCCTGGCCAATCACATGATCAAACGGTTTGAAGAAGGCGGGGCTTGTATTTAAAAAAAAAGTAGTCGCACGTTTTCAATTGATAGGACAACAACTGCAACACTATGCTAACAACCTAAAAGATGTGAAAACTATGATGCTGTGTTCCAAATTTGATTTATTTACAGAATTTGTGTGAGCCTATGGCTTTACATTTTGTTACATACATGCTTGCACGCTTATATATATATATATATATATATATATATATATATATATATATATATATATATATATATATATATATATATATATATATATATAAAAGTATTTAGTCAGCCACCGATTATGCAAGTTCTCCCTTTTAAAATGATGACAGAGGTCTGTAATTTTCATCATAGGTACACTTCAACTGTGAGAGACAGAATGTGAATTCACATTGTAAGAATTTAAAAAAATGTATTTGTAAATTATGGTGGAAAATAAGTATTTGGTCAACCATTCAAAGCTCTCACTGATGGAAGGAGGTTTTGCCTCAAAATCTCACGATACATGGCCCCATTCATTCTTTCCTTAACACGGATCAATCGTCCTGTCCCCTTAGCAGAAAAACAGCCCCAACGCATGATGTTTCCACCCCCCATGCTTCACAGTAGGTATGGTGTTCTTGGGATGCAACTCAGTATTCTTCTTCCTCCAAACACGACGAGTTGAGTTTATACCAAAATGGATACATGGATGATACAGCAGAGGATTGGGAGAATGTCATGTGGTCAGATGAAACCCAAATAGAACTTTTTGGTATAAACTCAACTCACATTCTGTCTCTCACAGTTGAAGTGTATTTAGGATGGAAATTACAGACCTCTGTCATCATTTTAAGTGGGAGAACTTGCACAATCGGTGGCTGACTAAATACTTTTTTTGCCCCACTGTACATACATATAAATATATACATACATATGGGCAGCACAGTGGAACAGGGGTTAGTGCATGTGTCTCACAATACGAAGGTCCTGAGTAGTCCTGAGTTCTATCCCTGGCTCGGGATTATTCTGTGTGGAGTTTGCATGTTCTCCCCGTGACTGCGTGGGTTCCCTCCGGGTACTCCGGCCTTCTCCCACTTCTAAAAACATGCACCTGGGGATAGGTTGATTGGCAACACTAAATTGGTTCTAGTGTGTGAATGTGAGTGTGAAAGTTGTCTGTTTATCTGTGTTGGCCCTGTGAAGAGATGGCGACTTGTCCAGGTTGTAAACCTTCTTCCGCCCGAATGCAGCTGAGATAAGCTCCAGCGCCACCCACGGCCCCGAAAGGTACAAGCAGTAGAAAATGGATGGATGGATATATAAAAAATAAAATAAAATAAAATAAAATATATATATATATATACACAGTATATACATTGCATTCTATTTTAGTTATACTTTATTGAGTTTTTGCTGATTTGTACTGTTTCTGTACTTGTTTTGATTAACATTATTTCTTGATTGTATGTGAATGTTGCATATTATAAATAAAGGTCTAATAAATAAAATGAAAAACTGTAATAATATGTGTGATTATGTAAATGAGGGTTGGTTGTATTGTATATTAGGTATGTGTCAATGAAAGGACAAGAAATGACTTTTCTGAATTTGATTATATCTTATAATAGTATAATTTTATTGTTATAATTTTATTGCATGATTATTGTATCTCTTTCATTTAGGTATGCAGGGACTGAAAAAGGAAATGACCTATTTAGCTATAATCTGTCTTTGACCTTAATGTTTCTGTGCATTGTCCCATCAAATAAAGGCTAAACTAACTGAGACAATACTTTATAACCTTTACATCGAATATTTAACAGATGTATACATGCTAAACACCCGTTGTTATACTCGTAATTCGCTTTTTTTTAATGATTTTCTAATAAAATAAATTTTAAAAATATTTATACTGAAAAAAGAAAGAAACAAATGAGGATCAACATTTTGCAAAAGTATATTTGCAATTGGGGGTTAAATCACCACAATGATTCCTGGACACGGCCACCGCTGCAGCTCACTGCTCCCCTCACTTTCCAGGAGGTGAACAAGAGGATGGGTCAAATGCAAAGGACAAATTTCACCACACCTAGTGTGTGTGACAATCATTGGTACTTTAACTTTGACTTAACTTTACAGTAGGTATTTATTTTATGCCTTTGAACAAAACTGAGTCGTTGGTAAATGTATTTAGTTTAGTTTACGTTTCATTAACAAAACATTTGTTTAGGTAAGTATGGTTGTTTTCAGAATTTAATGGACGGTACACAAAGAACTAAGGAAAAGTAATCCAAACGCTACAAGTGAAATAGAAAGGTTTTATTGTCACTGTATAGCTGCATACGATGACATTTGGAGCGCCATCCCTTTAAAACGTAAACAGAAGCACAGACAAGAGTACCTCTAAAATTAAACATCAACTCAGTGCAACTCAACTCCAATTTTAAAATGTTCCATTTTTACTGTTTTTGGTTTGAAAAAGGCCCTTCTCGAGCAAATAAAGCTAGTACACTCCCTGCACAGTAAAAAAAGAAAAAAAAGAAAAAAATATCGATTTTTTGTCCTATGAGATAAAAAATATCTTTCAAAAAGCGTACAAAAGTAGCCATTAAAAAACATGAAACCCCAAAATAGTTAGGCTGTCCATCAATGAAGTGTGTGAATGTCACAACTTGCAAATTAATACCAATTGTAATGATGTTTGAGTGTTTGATGGATTTAAGGCATTCAAAATGAAAACATTATTAGTATTCATATTCATGAAACTGGTCTTTTTTTCCCCCTCCAACAAGTCCAACAGCCTTAGGTAGCGATTCCTGGTGAGACCAATATCCGATTACAGCGATTAATCTTCCGCTCATGGCTGTTCAGGAGGTTGAAAGTTATCCAGGTTCCACGTTGCTCCTCACTGCAGACCAAGCTGCCTGGTGGGAGATGCTTGACCGGAGCACCCTGTGACCGGGGAGACGGACAGGCCGCGGAAGAGAAGGTCCATGGAGGGCAGCAGGGGCTTCAGGAGGCTGACGGGACAGAAAGCCGAGCCTCCATGCGGGGTGAAGTTGACTTTGTTGAGATCCGGGCAAGACGGTTGCAGGAGAGGTTCATCGTGACAGGCGGACCTACAAAAAAGACGTGTGAGTGTGGGCCTGGGCGATACATCCATTTTATTGATAGATAAAAAAAATGTTGTTGCAGACGATTAAAAAAAATGTAAAATCGATGTTTTTCCTCTTGCTCCAAGAGGAGCTTATGTAGCGGAGATGAACACATAGCACACATGGTTAAAGGCCTACTGAAACCCACTACTACTGACCACGCAGTCTGATAGTTTATATATCAATGATGAAATATTAACATTGCAACACATGCCAATACGGCCTTTTTAGTTTACTAAATTGCAATTTAAAATTTCCCGCGAAGTGTCGTGTTGAAAACGTCGCGGTATGATGACGCGTGCATTTCACGTCACCGGTTGTAGCGGACATTATTTTCCAGCCCGTTCCAAGCTATAAGTAGTCTGCTTTAATCGCATAATTACACAGTATTCTGGACATCTGTGTTGCTGAATCTTTTGCAATTTGTTCAATTAATAATGGAGAAGTCAAAGTAGAAAGATGGAGGTGGGAAGCTTTTAGCCTTTAGCAACAAAAACACAGCCGGTGTTTCCTTGTTTAAAATTCCCGAAGATGAAGCTTTACTATGGATCTCAGCGGTCAAGCAAACATGGATCCCGACTACATGTCAACCGGCAGTTTTCGGTGAGGAAACTGTGGTAATAAGTCACCTCTTACCGGAGACATCAGCGGAGCTTCCGTCCCGCTGCAGCTGCCGTGACTTCCCTCAGAGACTCTGGCGTCAACACACCCGTGGCCACACCCCTCCGACTTTCAGGTACCATTTAATCTCACTAAAACACTAGCAACACAATAGGAAGAGAAGGGATTTTCCAGAAATATCCTAGTAAATGTGTCTAATAACATCTGAATCGCTCCCATTGCAATCGCCTTTTTTTTTTCTAGTCCTTCACTCTAAATTTCCTTATCCACGAATCTTTCATCCTCGCTCAAATTAATTGGGAAATTGTCGCTTTCTCGGTCTGAATAGCTCTAGCTGCTGCTGGTTATGATTGTAAACAATGTGAGGATGTGAGGAGCCCTACAACCAGTGACGTCACACGCACATCGTCTGCTACTTCCGGTAAAGGCAAGGCTTTTTTTAGCGACCAAAAGTTGCAAACTTTATCGTCGATGTTCTCTACTAAATCCTTTCAGTAAAAATAGGGCAATATCGCGAAATGATCAAGTATGACACATAGAATGGACCTGCTATCCCCGTTTAAATAAGAAAATCTCATTTCAGTAGGCCTTTAATGCTAAGGCAAACAGGAGCGTGGTGTCTGTTCCAAAGAAAAGAAAAGTGTTGTCAGTGGTTTGGTTTTGCGGCAACAAGCGTAGAACAAATGACTGCAAGCTGCAAGGTTTGTTTAAAAAAGTCAGCAAAATTTTCCAGCTAACTTAAAACATATGTTTTGGCTCTGCCCATTCCTGAACAGCTTTTGGACGGAGATGTTCAACACATTGAGAGAAAAAATGTGTATCTGTGTATACATAATATGTACACATTTAGCTGTAGAAATGTTCTGTACAGTATGTATGTTTGGGTCCCTTTTTTCCAGGAACACTAATACCAAAAGTCACAATGTCCGATAGAGTTCTAAAAACGTTATGACAGACCACTTCAAAAAAACAGAATGGAAATGATCAGTTTTTTACTGAATGGGAGACCCAAAATGTACATGACGATAAAGAAAGTGGGATTTACAATATTAACTATGTTCGATAAAACACTGAATATTAACAAGATATGAACGTCGCTCCTCTTTTACTTCTCAGACCAGCTCCTCCATAGTTGTGTCTCTTTTACAATCAAGCCAAACACAACAAAAATGTTAAAAAAAAACACCTACAATATGTTATATTATCACATAAAAAATTGCTTCAGCATACGGGTTTCGGGCTGGCTGCTCCGAAAACAAACCCCGCCCACAATGGTTTTCTCCTCGTCTGAGCTGCTGTGACGTAAATTATAATAACTCGTATAACACCGAAAAGCGTAGATTTCGACCATTGAAATACTTTCTATAGTTCCAAACGTACTGTCATTTAAAAACAGCACTGCACGTCATAATGGCGGCGACAGTTTTGATGTTAAAGGTCGAAAAAAAATTATGTAGAACGTCCGGCGGGCCGGATTGAAAATCTTTACAGGCCCTTAATGTGGGCTGTATTCAGCCCAGGTCTGCTGTAGATACATATTTTGTTAAAAAAAATGGTTGTATTTAAAAAAAAAAAAAAAAATCATATCGCCTGGGCCGGGGGTCGCCAACCCACCGCTCTAATGGCTCTCCGGAGCTTTTTTAAAAATGTATGAAAAAAGGAAAAAGATGAGGGAGAAAAAAATATAAAAATATATATTTTTTGTTTTAATATGGTTTATGTACGACAGGGGTCGGCAACCTATAATGTTGAAAGAGCCATATTAGGGACGGCGTGGCGCAGTGGGAGAGTGGCCGTGCGCAACCCGAGGGTCCCTGGTTCAAATCCCACCTAGTACCAACCTCGTCACGTCCGTTGTGTCCTGAGCAAGACACTTCACCCTTGCTCCTGATGGGTGCTGGTTGGCGCCTTGCATGGCAGCTCCCTCCATCAGTGTGTGAATGTGTGTGTGAATGGGTAAATGTGGAAGTAGTGTCAAAGCGCTTTGAGTACCTTGAAGGTAGAAAATCGCTATACAAGTACAACCCATTTAGCATTTATATTGGACCAAAAATACAAAAACAAACATGTCTGGAGCCGCAAAAAAATAAAAGCCATATTAAAGGAAAACAAATGAGCTCGAATATAGCTACAAATAAGGCATAATGATGCAAAATGTACATATAGCTAGCCTAAATAGCATGTTAGCATCGATTAGCTTGCAGTCATGCAGGGACCAAATATGTCTGATTAGCACTCCACACAAGTCAATAACGTCAACAAAACTCACCTTTGTGCATGAATGCACAACGTTAAAAGTTTGGTTGACAAAATGAGACAGAAAAAGAAGTGGCTTAAAACACGTCTTAGAAAGTCGGAGAAAGTTATACATGTAAACAAACTAGGGTGAGTTCAAAGACTGCCGAAATTAGTAGGACAAAACGGCGCTCGCCAAATACTCGAATCAGTGAAGCATGTTTAATGGAAGTAGTGTGCTTTATAACAATTAGGGAGGTTTGTGTCATGTTTGTCCTCCTACAGAAACTATATTAAAACAAAAAATATATATTTTATATTTTTTCCCCTCATCTTTTTCCATTTTTCATACATTTTTGAAAAAGCTCCAGAGAGCCACTAGGGCGGCGCTAAAGATACCGATGTAGGAGGACAGACATGACACAAACCTCCCTAATTGTTATAAAGCATACTACTTCCATTAAACATGCTTCACTGATTCGAGTATTTGGCAAGTAACGTTTTGTCCTACTAATTTTGGCGGTCCTTGAACTCACCGTAGTTTGTTTACATGTATAACTTTCTCCGACTTTCGAGTAGTGTTTTATGCCACTTCTTTTTCTGTCTCATTTTGTCCACCAAACTTTTAACGTTGTGCATGAGAGCACAAAGGTGAGTTTTGTTGATGTTATTGACTTGTGTGCAGTGCTAATCAGACATATTTGGTCACTGCAAGCTAATCGATGCTAACATGCTATTTAGGCTAGCTATATGTACATTTTGCATCATTAAGCCTCATTTGTAGCTATATTTGAGCTCATTTAGTTTCCTTTTAGTCATATTAATTCAATTTATATCTCATGACACACTATCTGTATGTAATATGGATTTTCATTTTTTGCGGCTCCAGACAGATTTGTTTTTGTATTTTTGGTCCAATATGCTCTTTCAACATTTTGGGTTGCCGACCCCTGGCCTAAGCCTACGTGAGGGTGCACATGTCCTCATCGGACCGCTTCGGAAGGAGCAAGGCTAAACCGTTCAACTCACGTGGCTTCCTCGCACACCCGGACTCGCTCGCAGCCTTCTGGCGGCTGGCGTGGGAAGGAGAATCTTTGGTTGGGACACGGCGAAGGCGAGCAGGACTGCAGCTGAGGAGGATCCGATCCATAAGGAGGGAAGAAGGTGGCAGGAGATGGAGGACGCAAAGTCTCACAGGCAGCGGACTCTGCGCGGCACAAAGACAAATAATACTTAGTACTTGTTGGAGGAATACAATCCCACCTTTGCACAGGGTGAAGTGTACATTGGATCTCGTTTAGGCTCTGAATGAAGAAGAGAGAGTGGAGGAGAATGTGTGTGTGCTCGGTACACGTGACAAGTTAACTTTCAGTTTCGATACACTGCAAAAACTGAAATCTAAGTAAGATTAAATATCTCAAATAAGGGTGATATTTGCTTATTTTCTGTCTGATAAGATAATTCTTCTCACTAAGCAGATTTTACGTTTTTGTGTTATACTTGTTTTAAGGGTTTTGGTTCTAAATGATCTCAGTGAGATATTACAGCTTGTAGCTGAGATTTTATGGCCTACATTGAGTAAGACATGCTTGAAACTAGAATATAAACTGATGCAAAGCTGTGTCATTAACACAAGTATAAAACTACTTTTTTTAAAGTAATAATTTCTTACTGAAAGGCCTACTGAAACCCACTACTACCCACCACGCAGTCTGATAGTTTATATATCAATGATGAAATATTAACATTGCAACACATGCCAATACGGCCTTTTTAGTTTACTAAATTGCAATTTTAAATTTCCCGGGACTTTTTTCTTGAAAACGCTGCGTAATGATGACGTGTACGTGTGACGTCACGGGCTGTTATGAATAGGAGCGCTGCACACACACAGCTAAAAGTCGTCTGCTTTAACGGCATAATTACACAGTATTTTGGACATCTGTGTTGCTGAATCTTTTGCAATTTATTCAATTAAGGAGAAGTCAAAGTAAAAAGACGGAGTTGGGAAGCTTTAGCCACACAAACACACGGTGATTCCTTGTTTAAAATTCACGGAGGTGAAACTTTAGTGTGGATCACAGCGGACATGGATCCCGACTACATGTCAACCAGCAGGTTTCGGTTAGAAAATTGTGGTTAAAAAGTCGCCTCTTACCGGATATCAGCTGAGCTTGTGCCGTCCATACGGCTGCCGTCGACTTCCCTGAGACACTGCGCGTCAACACCCGGACGTACACTTCCGACTATCAGGTACAGTTAAACTCACTAAAACACTAACAACACAATAGAAAGATAAGGGATTTTCCAGAATTATCCTAGTAAATGTCTCTAAAAACATATGAATCCGTCTCAATGCAACGCGATTGCAATCGCATTTTGTTTTTGTTTTTTACTTTTTTTTTGTTTTTTTCTAGTCCGTCGCTATCAACATCCTCAAACACGAATCTTTCACCCTCGCTCAAATTAATGTTGAAATTGTCGTTTTTTCGGTCTGAATAGCTTTTTTTGTTGAAGGCTCCCATTAAAATCAATGTGAATATATGAGGAGCCATCAAAATGTGACGTCATCGTCTGCGACTTCCGGTCGAGGCAGGGCTTTTCTCCAGTTGCGAACTTTATCGTGGATGTTCTCTACTAAATCCTTTCAGCAAAAATATGGCAATATCGCGAAATGATCAAGTATAACATATAGAATGGATCTGCTATTCCCGTTTAAATAAGAAAATCTCATTTCAATAGGCCTTTAATGCATGAAAAAAAAATCATGATGCCGAGCGCATATCATTATGTCAAGATAATGGCACTAGCATTTACTTAATTTAAGAATATTTTTCAACATGTTGAGCAAAAAGTTCTCTTTTTTTTCTACCAAGAAAAGTGCACTTGTTATTAGTGAGAAAATACTTATTTTAAGGTATTTTGGGGTTCATTGAGGTTAGATAATTTTACTTGTTTTGGAAAGTCTTCACAAGCCTAATTTCCTTGTTCTATTGGGAGATCATTTTGCTTAGTTCAAATAAAATACCCCTAATTTTTGTATGTTTTTTCTTGTTTTTGAACACTGACTTTTTCCAGAGTACCCATCAATGCGGAAAAACAGATGAGGAGGGTGTCCATTTTAGAGATTGGGCCGACCTTTAGATAGCTTCGTTCTCTCTCTCCAGCCCTGGTATCACAATTGTTTGTACCTACTCCTTTTCTGTCAAATAAAATATTTTTATTAAGACAGCCAGAAGGACCTCGGTGTGCTCCTAAATAGGGGATTCTAATAATGGCTACCCTGATAAGATACAACACATTGATGCAAGAAGAGGGTACATAGTAGGGGTCGTACTAAAAAAGTACCATCCATCCATTTTGCCACCGCTTGTACAGTTGTAATAAATTAAAAACGGTACTATACTGCTGCTGAAAAATACTGGTATGTATTAAACCCTTACACCCTGGACAATTCGCCACCTCATCGCAGGTTTTAGCTACTTCTAAATAACTAATCCTCATCTCCGTGGCGACAAATAACGTTTTTTTTTTTTTACAAATATCATCCCTGCAGGACGAGGAATAGCTAAACATGTTTCACTACACACTGTAGGAGTGCACAATAGCTAACGGCTAACAGCAAGCTAGCTCTCCTAAACGTAAACAAATGGGCGGATCTGCACAGACATCGACTAACGATACCAAGTACACAAGCTGTTCATCGTAAACATAACAATTAGTACGTCATACGGTCTTTACTTAAGAAATGTCAAGAAAGCTGTCAGGCTGCGTGATCATAATCTAGTGTAATATTCATGTTAGTTTCAAGCACACAAGTAAATGAAATTCATACTTAGTCAACAACCATACATGTCACACTAAGGGTGGCCGTATAAACAACGACAACACTGTCATAAACATCCGCCATACTGTGAAACCACACCAAACAAGAATGACAAACACATTTCGGGAGAACATCCGCACAGCAACACAACAAACACAACAGAACAAATACCTAGAACCCCTTGCAGCACCAACTCTTCCGGGACGCCACAATATATTTAATTATCACATTTTGTGTCTTTTTTACTGTTTTTAAACCCATGAAATACGTCCCACAGGACAAGAGAACTTTAATTATGAGCAATATATGAGCCTGTAACTACTTGGTATTGGATTGATAACGGAATTTGTAGTATCGGCCAAAACGTACATAAAGTATCAAACAACAGAAGGATAAGTAGATTAATAATCCATTAGAATTTGGACAAAATAAATAGATGACACAGTATGTCAGAATATTTGGAGCCTCTGTTAAAGTTAAGTTAAAGTTAAAGTACCAATGATTGTCACACACACACTTGGTGTGGCGAAATTATTCTCTGCATTTGACACATCACCCTCGATCACCCCCTGGAGGGTGAGGGGAGCAGTGGGCAGCAGCGGTGCCGCGCCCGGGAATCACCAATCTTGCTCAAGGACAAAACGGACGTGACGAGGTTGGTAAAAGGTGGGAATCAAACCAGGAACCCTCAGGTTGCTAGCACGGCCACTCTTCCAACCGCGCCACGCCGTCCCCCTTGTGTTGTGTTGCGGTGCAGATGTCCTCCCAAAATGTGTTTGTCATTCGTGTTGGTGTGGTTTCACTATTTGGCACCTGTTTATGACAGTGTTAAAGTTGTTTACACGGCCACCCTTAGTGTAACATGTATGGCTGTTGACTAAGTATGCTCTTCATTCGCTCATGTGTGTGTGAGTGTACCTAAAATAAACGTGGTCATTATTGTTGGTTGTGAGCGTATAGAGCAGGAGTCAGCAACGCGGTGCCCGCGGGCACCAAGTAGCCCGTAAGGACCAAATGAGTCGCCCGCTGGCCTGTTCTAAAAATAGCTCAAATAGCAGCACTTACCAGTGAGCTGCCTCTATTTTTTTTAATTTAATTTATTTACTAACAAGCTGGTCTCGCTTTGCTCGACATTTTTAATTCTAAGAGAGACAAAACTCAAATAGAACTTGAAAATCAAATAAAATATTTTAAAGACTTGGTCTACACTTGTTTAAATAAATTCATTAATTTCTTTACTTTGCTTCTTATAACTTTCAGAAAGACAATTTTAGAGAAAAAATACAACCTTAAAAATGATTTTAAGATTTTCAAACACATTTTACCTTTTAAATTCCTTCCTCTTCTTTCCTGACAATTTAAATCAATGTTCAAATAAAATTGTTTTTTTTATTGTAAAGAATAATAAATATAATTTAATTTAATTCTTCATTTTAGCTTCTGTTTTTTCGACAAAGAATATTTGTGAAATATTTCTTCAAACTTATTATGATTAAAATTCAAAATAATTATTCTGGCAAATCTAGAAAATCTTTGGAAACAAATTTGAATCTTATTTCAAAGTCTTTTGAATTTCTTTTAAATTTTTTGTTCTGGAAAATCTAGAAGAAATAATGATTTGTCTTTGTTAGAAATATAGCTTGGTCCAATTTGTTATATATTCTAACAAAGTGCAGATTAGATTTTAACCTATTTGAAACATGTCATCAAAATTGTAAAATTAATCTTAATCAGGAAAAATTACTAATGATGTTGCATAAATTATTATTTTTTTATTTTTTCAAAAAGATTTGAATTAGCTAGTATTTCTCTTCGTTTTTTCGGGTGAATTTTGAATTTTAAAGAGTCGAAATTGAAGATAAACTATGTTTCAAAATTAAATTTTAATTTTTTTCCTGTTTTGTCCTCTTTCAAACCGTTCAATTAAGTGTTTTTTTTCATCATTTATTCTCTATAAAAAATCTCCGGTAAAAGGAAAAAAATGACGGAATGACAGACAGAAATACCCATTTTTGTATATGTGTATATATATATATATATATATATATACATATACAAAAATGGGTATTTATATATATATATCAAAGGTAAATTGAGCAAATTCCTGGCAATTTATTTAAGTGTGTATCAAACTGGTAGCCCTTCGCATTAGTCAGTACCCAAGAAATAGCTCTTAGTTTCAAAAAGGTTAGTGACCCCTGATATTGAGTATCAACATTTCTTGACATCTTTATGCGAAGACCATTGATAACTCGTCCTACGGTACAACATGTTCATGAGATTTTCTGGCGAAATAACGCCAATGATGACTTGTTTTTGTGGTCACCTTCATTAAAAAAAGTATCGAAATACATTTTGATATTGGGACAACCCTAAAATATAGTCTGACCTGGCTCTGGGGACGGCGACCGCGATGAGGAGAAGAGCGAGCGGTTGGAGGGAGACGGCGACTTGGACGCAGACAGCAGCGATGGATCTAGAGGACAGGGCGACTGAGAAGGAGACAGCAGGGACGAGTCCAAGGGACCAGGAGACGACTCGCTCTGGGAGCCGCTGCTGCACCTCTGCAGGGGAGCAGGAGCTCTGTGTCCGTCTGGGATGTCCAGGATCTGGAAGCAGGAATATTGTAAATGTTAGACGTTTTCATGGTTGTTGCTCATTTCTGAAGGTCCTCACCTCGTGTTGATCGTCACGCTTCTCCGACACGAACACTTCCTCCAGCTCCAGGTTGAGACCTTCCACGCTGCGCCGCAGCCGTGAAGCGAGTCTGTTCAGTGGCACCAGCGGCGGCGTCTGGAACAAGAACCGCCATTGATACGACTTTTTGTGACGTAACATGTTGTTGTGTCATTGTGCTACGTTGCTGTGTTACGTCCACATGTCACATCTTTGTGTCATGTTATTGTACTGGTATGTCGTAGTATTACATCATTATGTTGTTGTGTTACATCATTATGTTGTTGTGTTGTGCTATGTTGTTGCGTCATTGCGTTACGTCGCTGTGTTACGTCCATCTGTGTCATGACGCGCAGTCGAACCCGCGTTTCCTGGAGCTGCGGCCGCCTCTGCTGACAGCGCGCCAAGACGCGCCTCCGTTGACAGTGCACTCAGACACGTCCCCACTAGTGCTGAGCGCAGCACGCCAACGCAGCAACAAGCCTGTAGTCAATCAATAATCGACACACCTGAACTTGATGAAAGGGAGCGGCGTAAAGACCAGCAGACCCGAGGAACCTTTGCCAGAACGTCGCTAACCTTCCCGTAAGCTTCACGTCTGGCATTCCCTTCCCCGTGATTTCCTCACCTTTGCTTTGCTCTCTCTCTGTGTATCCCTGGTTCATGTCCCTTTGTGTATTCACAGTGACTCCCCTGCATTCCGTGATCAAGCCTTGTCCTTCGACATCCAACCGGATTCCTGACTGCCCTCCTCGATCCACGACCTCCCTGCCTCGGACCCAGACTACACTGCCTCGCTCCTCCCCACGACCCATTGCCTGTCCACGAACTGCCTCTTCGTCTTTCCTCTCGTGATTCGACGAAAGATTACAACCAACACTCACAGACAACAGCCCTTGGTAACATTTACATTATTAATATTACACATAGTCACACTCATTCACTTAGAGTAGCATATACATGTCACGTATTCATCAAAGGTTTAAAATAAACCTTGAAAAAAAACGCAGTTCTGTCCTGGTTGTCGCCTCCTTCCCTCTGAACATAACAATTGGTCACATATTTGTGACATATTAAAATGCGGATGAACGTAAGGAAGCAGCTCGCAGGTAAGAAGAATTATTTATTCTTTATAGATGTGCCAAATACAAAATAAAACAAAACAAGCGTGCCTGTAGCTCGGAATAGCTAGCAAAAAAGCTCAGCACATGAACCGGGCAAAGCTTAGCTCAGGAATAGAAAATAGAAAAGGTCGTTGTAACTTGTTGCATAGAAGCAAGCAAAAACACCAGGCCGAGTGAAGCCAGAGGATGGACTAAATAGCTCTCTGATTAGCGTCCCGAACACTAATCAGAGGCAGGTGAAAATAATCAGCACCCATGACAACCATCCATCCATTTTCTACCGCTTATTCCCTTTTGGGGTTGCAGGCGGTGCTTGTGCCTATCTCAGCTACAATCGGGCGGAAGGCGGGGTACACCCTGGACAAGTCGCCACCTCATCGCAGGGCCAACACAGATAGACAGACAACATTCACACTCACATTCACACACTAGGGCCAATTTAGTGTTGCCAATCAACCTATCCCCAGGTGTATGTCTTTGGAAGTGGGAAGAAGCCGGAGTACCCGGAGGGAACCCACGCAGTCACGGGTAGAACATGCAAACTCCACACAGAGAGATCCCGAGCCCGGGATTGAACCCAGGACTACTCAGAGGGCCTTCGTATTGTGAGGCAGACGCACTAACCCCTCTCCCACCGTGCTGCCCCCATGACAACCAAGAAACACAAAACAGGGGTGATGAAACCGAAGTGAAACAACAAGTGAATCAACAATTTAAATAAACTACGATCAGGGCAACGGATCATCACAATATTACTACCTTTGCACATGCCAATGTTTACTTCTGTGTATATAAATTCAACACAAAATCAGTACTTTGGAGCAATGTTCACAGACTCTCGTATTTGGCTTGTTCGCTTACAGTTGAAGGTCGTGGAGGGAAGAGTTGGATGTTGGACACTAGCAAATGTCCAATGCATTGCATATCAATCAGCTTTAATGCATTGTTGCAGCTCAATGACTTATGAGCACGTCATAATGCGGGTTTGCAAGACGAACGGGTGTAGGACGTGGCCAGTTCAGTTTCAGATCCGTTTCAGTTTATTTCGAACATGCATTTGGGGAGGGGGGGCAGAGGTGTGACAGCTTTGTCGAGAGCCATGGGATGAGAGGCTGAAGAGAGAGAGGCAGAGGCGTGCGGGCGTGTTCAGGGTTTAAAATGCTTGACAGTTTGCGGGTCTGTTGGTTATTCGCAGGGTGGGGGTGTCACTGATGTCAGAGTAATACTTTTATTGAAAATTTTCGCGATTGATCGATAGGGTTCCAGAGATCGACTGGCCGATTGCGATCGACAGGTTGACGATCTCATTCCAATGTTTACTTTTGTGTATATAAAATCAGTACTTTGGAACAATGTTCACAGACTCTCGTATTTATCGAGCAATGTTCACAGTCTCTCGGATTTGGCTCGTTCGCGTACCGTCGCAGGCGAGCCATGAAGGTCGTGGACTTGTGGTTGAGTTGTGGTGGACTTGGGGTTCCAAAGATTCGACTGGCCGATTGCGATCGAGGGGTTGGCGACCTCTGTCCTAAAACTTTGCATTTTAAGTTTCAGCCGCTATTAAAGAATGCTGGACAGCTTGTTTATACGAACTAGTATGCAGTTTATTGCTGTTTATTATTCTTTACCAACATCATTTCAATACACAAAGCTATGATAAGTGGACAGACTCTCCTGAACATATTTACAGAAGAATATAAAATATTCAGCCGGACTGTTCACTTCCTGCGTCATATATTACTGCCTTAGCACATGCCAATGTTTACTTTTGTGTATATAAATTCAACACAAAATCAGTACTTTGGAGCAATGTTCACAGACTCTCGTATTTATGGAGCAATTTTCAGAGACTATTGTATTTATGGAGCAATGTTCACAGACTATTGTATTCATGGAGCAATGTTCACAGACTCTCGGATTTGACTTGTTCGCTTACAGTCGCAGGTGAGCCATGAAGGTCGTCGACTTGTGGTGGACTTGTGGTTCCAAAGATTCGACTGGCCGACTGTGATCGACGGGTTGGCGACCTCTGTCCTAAAACTTTGCATTGTAAGTTTCCGCCGCCATTAAAGTGTGCGGGACAGCTTTTTTAATGCCGTTTATTATTCTTGACAAACTTAATTTCAATACACAAAGCTATGATAAGCGGACAGACTCTCCTGAACATATTTACAGAGGAATATAAAATATTCAGTTGGACTGTTCACTTTGGGGGATATTCCTCTGTCATATATTACTGCCTTTGCACATGCCAATGTTTACTTTTGTGAATATAAATTCAACACAAAATCAGTACTTTGGAGCAATGTTCACAGACTCTCGTATTTATGGAGCAATGTTCACAGGCGAGCCATGAAGGTTGTGGACTTGTGGTTTAGTTGTGGTGGACAGCCAGGGCGCATTCCAATGCGTCCTCATTTGTGCCTCATGACTAGCGCACCGCGGGCCACGCCCACATGCGCTTTCTCAGCTGACAGCAGGCCGGCGCAGCTACAAGCCTGCAGACGATTGCCTTACACACCTGGAATTGATGAGGGCGAGCTGTTTAAAAGACCAGTGGACCCAGGGATCCTCACGGGAACTTAGTTCTCATTTGACATACAGTAAGCGATCATCCTGCTTTATGCAATCCTGCTCTCCCTGTGTTCTGCCTCTCCGTTTCTCAGTTTGTTTTCTTGTGTCACCCCCGCAGTACCCTCCGTCGCCTGGAAAGAGAGCTGTCTGCTCTCTTTTCCCCGCATCTCCCTCTGGACTCTGACTGCCTCCCTCAATCCTCGACCCCCACTTTGGACTCGGACCTCTTGACGCCCCTTTCAGCCCCACGGACCCCCCGCTTGTATGCCGGATCACCTGCCTGTCCCCCTGGATGTTACTTCGCTCTCGTCAACACTTTGGTAACACACACTTCAGTTAATCTACACACTTAGTCTTACACCATACACTACAGATGCGCAGATAGGCAATTATATCATCCGCATCCACCCGCCGTCCACCCGAACCAACATTTTATCAGAACCGTACCCGCCCGCCAGCCGCCCACTGAACTACATCAGAGGTTGGCCACCTTTAACATTCATAGAGCTGTTTAAACCTGTTTCACAGAGTAATGCAGACAATTGGAGCCACTAACGTTCTCGCAACAATCCAAAAGCGTTCATCCTGATGACAAGAATATGGGCGTGCTGTGAAACCATTGCCTTTGACACCTTCAACAACATATACGGACCGATTGTTAGTCTAGCAACATGTTGTGTGCAAATTCCGCCTTTACACATATGAGATTGAAAGGCATACTGGGTGATACAGAGTACACTGATGGTTGTGATGTAAACAACTTTAACACTTATTAATATGCGCCACGCTGTGAAGCCACACAATAAAAGATTGACAAACACATTTCGGGAGAACATCCTCACAGTAACACAACATAAACGCAACACAACTAATACCCATAATCCTTTGTATTCATGACACTACCTGAATATATTTTACACCCCACACCCCCAACCCCGCCCACCTTACGACGCACGGTGGGGGTCGGGGGGGAGATATCAAATATCTCCGGATGGTTCAACCGCCACCCGCCCGAATCTAATTAAAATCTATTTTTTCGTCATGTCAACCGCCCGACCCGCGGTTTATCCGCGGATGAGACCGCAAACCGCGCATCTCTACCATACACTCTTGAAATTTTGTCACACTTCATTTCCTTGGTTTTAGTCGTTAGTATTGTTTAGTATTCTTATTATATATATATTTACCATATATATAATACATTATTGAACATTACTGCCACCTGGTGTCCTTTTGCCGTCACTCCCCCTTTAGTAAACATAACACTAGTATGCAGTTTATTTCTGTTTATTGTTTACTAAGCTAATTTCAATACACAAAACTATGATCAGTGGACAGACTCTCCTAAGCGTATTTACGGAGGAATATAAAATATTCAGCCGGACTTGGAAGCGGCGAAGAGAGCAGTTTACTGGAATCCGACAACCTGAGTTTGAAAGAGAAATACGAACTATTTACTTTGTACATGCTGTAAAAGTAGTCAGTGTAGTTATTCGTCTCAACATGAGTGAACCGCATATTCTTGTGCTGTGTTGTTGTGTGAGGTTAGGTCATTAAAGTCCTTGTTTATTTGGTGTGTGTCAAGTCACCTGCGTAACACCTGCCGCGTGACTCCCTGGCAGCGAATGATGCGTGTGATCGTATCCCGCCGTGGAAGGAGCGGCATGGCGCGATCGCTTCTGCAGCTGCTGCCTCAGTTTGGCCACCTGGGGGCAGTGTGGGGAGAGAAGGTCACTCACATTTCCAAAGTGACACCAAAAAGACAAGATGGCGATGAGGACGACGTGCCTCCTTCAGGTGCTCCGCGCTGCCCCATGACGCTGAACGCTTGTGTCCTCCAAGACTTCTCCTGGACTGAGTCTCGTCCGCCCAGCAGCTTGGAGTCTGAAAAGGATAATTAATGTTTGAAATCTTTATTTTTCAGGACAGAAAGTCGTGTTCATGTCCAATAGTGTTACACATGAACAAACAGGAAATGAACACAACACAGCACCATCTGCTGGAGCAGGTGGGTCACTGCCCCACTTGGCATTCTCCCAGTGTGCTAGCTCTGTTTTAAAAGCTATTTTGTTACCATGTTGACAACTTAAAAGGCTATATGAGAGGGTTTTAAAGCAGGGGTCTCAAACTCAAGTTACCTGGGGGCCACTGGATGCAGAAACTGGGTGAGGCTGGGCCGCAAGAAAAGATTTCTTAAAAAATCGAACATGCACTTTTTAATGAATTCACCTTTTATGAATGGCTTTCCCGCCCTAGCAACATACTTGCCAACCCTCACGATTTTTCCGGGAGACTCCTGAATTTCAGTGCACCTCCCGACAATCTCCCGGTGCAATCATTCTCCCGAATTTTTCCCACTTTTCACCCGGCCGACATTATTAAGGGCTGCCGTGACTGCACTGCCTTTAACGTCCCCTATAACAGTGGTTCTCAACCTTTTTCAGTGGTGTACCCCCTGTGAACATTTTTTAAAATTCAAGTACCCCCTAATCAGAGCAAAGCATTTTGGGTTGAAAAAAAGAGATAAAGAAGTAAAATACAGCACTATGTCATCAGTTTCTGATTTATTAAATGGTATAACAATGCAAAATATTGCTCATTTGTAGTGGTCTTTCTTGAACTATTTGGAAAAAAACATAAAAAAATAACTAAAAAACGTGTTGAAAAACAAACAAGTGATTCAATTATGAATAAAGATTTCTACACATAGAAGTAATCATCAACTTAAAGTGCCCTTTTTGGGGATTGTAATAGAGATCCATCTGGATCCATCAACTTAATTCTAAAAATTTCTTCACAAATAAAGTAATCTTTAACATCAATATTTATGGAACATGTCCACAAAAAGTATAGCTGTCAACACTGAATGTTGGCTTGTTGTATTATTTTTTCAAAGTTTATGAGCTAACATTCATATTTCATTGAAGTATTATTCAATAAACATATTTACAAAGGATTTATGAATTGCTGCTATTTTTTAGAATGTTTTTAATAAATCTCACTTGTCCCTTGGCATACCTTCAGGTATCTCCAGGGGTTCGCGCACCCCCTAAAAGAAGACTAATGCTCCTCTACATCACACAACCAACGTGCCGGCCGCAAATCATGTTGTGTGAGACTTTTGCAGTACAACGTACGCGGCTGCAAGACGTACTTGATCAACAGCCATACAGGTCTCACTGAGGGTGGCCGTATAAACAACTTTAAAACTGTTACAAATATGCGCCACACTGTGAACCCACACCAAACAAGAATGACAAACACATTTTGGGAGAATTTCCGTACCCTGACACAACTTAAACACAAGAGAACAAATACCCAGAACACCTTGCAGCCCTGAGTCTCCCAGGCTACAATATATACAACACCTCAACTGACGCAGGTAGGGAGGGTGGGGGGTGAGGGGTTGGTGGTAGCGGGGGTGTGTATATTGTAGCCCGGAAGACTTAGGGCTGCATGGGATTCTGGGTAATTGTTCTGTTGCGTTTGTGTTGTGTTACAATGCGGATGATATCCTGAAATGTGTTTGTCATTCTTGTTTGGTGTGGGTTCACAGTTACATATTTGTAACAGTGTTAAAGTTTTTTTTACGGCCACCCTTAGTGTGACGTGTGTAGCTGTTGATCAAATATATCTTGCAATAACACACGTGCGTCTCACATGGCCAGATGCAACATACTACTGGGCTTGCACGTTGTCAGTTCAGGATGTAGGGGGCGCCAAAGGCAATGCCTTTATGGCAGTGGTCCCCAACCTTTTTGTATCCGCTTAATAATTTGTCCCGCGGCCCGGGGGTGGTGTCCTTTTTTTATTTTTCTTTTTTTCTTCTTTGTCATGAAAAAGGGAGTTTTTTGTGGTTGGTGCACTATTTGTAAGTGTATATTGTGTTTTTTATGTTGATTTGATTTAAAAAAAAAAAAAAAAAAACTTTTTTTTTTTATTTTTATTCAAAATTCTTCTGCGGCCCGGTACCAATCGGGCCACGGCCCGGTGGTTGGGGACCACTGCTTTATGGCACTCCCTGAATAATGTTGATCTGGTAAAAATCGACAGTGGCTTTGAGAGAATTGGTGCCCTGTAATGCAGGGGTCTCCTGGGAAAATTGGGGACGATAGCAAGTATAATGCCGTCAAGCGCCATTCATATTAAACTCGGGGCCCGCACCAACATTATATTGAAGTGCGGGCCGCATATGTTTGAGACCCCTGCTTTAAAGGGTGCTAAAATAGGGTCTTGTAGGTTTGTCAGCATTGATGCCGCAATTTAGACCATTTTAAAAATGCTTTTCCACATTTATATATTTGTCCACAACTACGTCATATGAAGGAGTGGGATAGGTGGACGCTAAATTGCTAACAGTGCACTTTAACTGTTTATGTCGTTGTGCTATGTTGTTGTGTTATGTCATTGTGTTGCGTCGTTGTCTCATGTCGTTAGGCTACGTCGATGTGTTATGTTGTTGCGTTGTGTCGTTGTACAATTTTTTTTTTGCTATGTCGCTGTGTTGTCATTGTCCCATGATGTTGTTGTGTGACGTCGCTGTGTTTTCATTGTCCCATGTTGTTATGTTACGTCGCTGAGTTGTCATTGTCCCATATTGTTGTGTTATGTCGTTGTTTTATGTCGTTGTGCTATCAATCAATCAATCAATGTTTACTTATATAGCCCTAAATCACTAGTGTCTCAAAGGGCTGCACAAACCACTACGACATCATCGGTAGGCCCACATAAGGGCAAGGAAAACTCACACCCAGTGGGACGTCGGTGACAATGATGACTATGAGAACCTTGGAGAGGAGGAAAGCAATGGATGTCGAGCGGGTCTAACATGATACTGTGAAAGTTCAACATGATACTGTGAAAGTTCAATCCATAATGGATCCAACACAGTCGCGAGAGTCCAGTCCAAAGCGGATCCAACACAGCAGCGAGAGACCCGTTCACAGCGGAGCCAGCAGGAAACCATCCCAAGCGGAGGCGGGTCAGTTGTGCTATGTCCTAATGCTATGCCGTTGTGTTACTTCGTTATTATGTCATTGTTTTTTTGTTTTGTTGTTGTTCCTTGTCGTTATGTTATGTTGTTTTGCTATGTCATTGTGTTGTGTTGTTGTCCCATGTCATTATGTTATGTTTTGCTATGTTGTTGTGTTGTGTTGTTGTCCCATGTCGTTATGTTATGTTTTGCTATGTTGTTGTGTTGTGTTGTTGTCCCATGTCGTTATGTTATGTTTTGCTATGTTGTTGTGTTATGTTGTTATAATATGTCATTGTGTTATGTAATTTTCCTATGTCGTTGTGTTATGTTGTGATACGTCGTTGTAGTATGTCATTGTGTTATGTCATTGTGTTATAATATGTCATTGTGTTATGTCGTTTTCCCATGTCGTTATGATATGTTGTGTTATGTCGTGATACGTTGTTGTAGTATGTCATTGTGTTATGTCATTGTGTTATAATATGTCATTGTGTTGTGTTGTTGTCCCAAGTCATTATGTTATGTTTTGCTATGTTGTTGTGTTGTGTTGTTGTCCCATGTCGTTATGTTATGTTTTGCTATGTTGTTGTGTTGTGTTGTTGTCCCATGTCGTTATGTTATGTGTTATGTTTTGCTATGTTGTTGTCTTATGTTGTTATAATATGTCATTGTGTTATGTAATTGTCCTATGTCGTTGTGTTATGTTGTGATACGTCGTTGTAGTATGTCATTGTGTTATGTCATTGTGTTATAATATGTCATTGTGTTATGTCGTTTTCCCATGTCGTTATATGTTGTTGTGTTATGTCGTGATACATTGTTGTAGTATGTCATTGTGTTATGTCACTGTGTTATAATATGTCATTGTGTTATGTCGTTTTCCCATGTCGTTATGATATGTTGTTGTGTTGTGTTGTGATACGTTGTTGTGTTATGTCATAGTATTATATCGTTGTTATGTCATTGTGTTATGTCGTTGTCCCATGTTGTGCTACGTTTGTGTTATGTCGTGTCTTGTTGTGTGTTATGCCGTTGCCCCATGTTGTTGTGCTGTGTCGTGTTATGTTGTTGTGCTATGTCATTGTGTTTTGTTGTTATGTATGTCGTTGTGCTATGTCTTTTTTTGATTGATTGATTGATACTTTTATTAGTAGTTTGCACAGTACAGTACATATTCCGTACAATTGACCACTAAATGGTAACACCCGAATAAGTTTTTAAACTTGTTTTTCAACTTTGCCCCATGTTGTCGTGTTATGTCATTGTGTTGTGTTATGTCATTGCGTTATGTAGTTGTCCCATGTCGTTATAAGTTGTTGTGTGATGCTGTAGTGGTATGTTGTTGTCCCATGTTGTTATGTTATGTTTTGCTATGTTGTTGTGTTATGTTGTTATAGTATATCATTGTGTTATGTTGTTGTCTCGTGTATATCTCTTATGTTGTTTTGCTATGTTGTTGTGTTGTTATATGTCATTGTGTTATGTTGTTGTCCCAATATGTCATTGTGCTATGTTGTTGTGTTATGTCATCGTGTTACGTCGTTATATAATGTCATTGTGTTATGTCATTGTCCTATGTCGTTATGATATGTCGTTGTGTTATGTTGTAATACGTCGTTGTAGTATGTCATTGTGTTATGTCATTGTATTATATCGTTGTTATATAATGTCATTGTGTTATGCCTTTGTCCCATGTTGTGCTACGTTTGTGTTATGTCGTGTAATGTTGGGTGTTACACCGTTGCCCCATGTTGTTGTGCTGTGTCGTGTTATGTTGTTGTGCTATGTCATTGTGTTTTGGTGTTGTGTATGTCGTTGTGCTATGTCTTTGCCCCATGTTGTCGTGTTATGTCATTGTGTTGTGTTATGTCATTGCGCTATGTAGTTGTCCCATGTTGTTATAAGTTGTTGTGTTATGTCGTGGTGGTGTTGTTGTTATAACATGTTGTTATGTTATGTTTTGCTATTTTTCTGTGTTATGTTGTTATAGTATATAATTGTGTTATGTTGTTGTCCCGTGTTGCTATCTTATGTTGTTTTGCTATGTTGTTGTGTTGTGTTGTTATATGTCATTGTGTTATGTTGTTGTCCCAATATGTCATTGTGCTATATTGTTGTGTTATGTCATCGTGTTATGTCGTTATAATATGTCATTGTGTTATGTCATTGTCCTATGCCGTTATGATATGTCGTTGTGTTATGTTGTGATACGTAGTTGTAGTATGTCATTGTGTTATGTCATTGTGTTATGTCATTGTGTTATAATATGTCATTGTGTTATGTCGTTTTCCCATGTCGTTATGATATGTCGTTGTGTTATGTTGTGATACGTCATTGTAGTATGTCATTGTGTTATGTCACTGTATTATATCGTTGTTATGTCACTGTATTATATCGTTGTTATGTCATTGTGTTATGTCGTTGTCCCATGTTGTGCTACATGTGTGTTATGTTGTGTCTTGTTGTGTGTTATGCCGTTGCCCCATGTTGTTGTGCTGTGTCGTGTTATGTTGTTGTGCTATGTCAATGTGCTATGTCGTTGTGTTATGTCATTGTGTTGTGTTATGTCATTGCGCTATGTAGTTGTCCCATGTTGTTATAAGTTGTTGTGTTATGTCGTGGTGGTATTTTGTTGTCCCATGTTGTTATACGTTGTTGTGTTATGTCGTGGTGGTATTTTGTTGTCCCATGTTGTTATAAGTTGTTGTGTTACGTCGTGGTGGTATTTTGTTGTCCCATGTTGTTGTGCTATGGTATTGTGTTATGTTGTGTTATGTCATCGTCACGCGTTGTCATTGTACTATGTTGTTGTGTTATGTCGTCGTGTTGCCGTGTTATTGTGTTATGTCGTTGTGCTATGTTGTCATGCTAAATTGTTGTGCTGTAAAGTTGTGTTATGTGGTTCTGGTATGTCGTTTAGCCGGTGTGCCATGTTGTTGTATTTTGTCGTGTTGTGTTTTGCTAGGTTAGCATATTTGCTCAAGAAAAACCCAACCACGATTGAAAATGATGAAAGGACAGCTGACCGGCGGATAGTTGGCATGTTTTAAGACATGTGGTGAAGCCTTTGTTTTTGAACAGAGCTGTGTTCATCTACAGGGGGCGGGACCATCCAGCTAGGAGAAGGTCATATGTGTTACCAAGGTCTTCATGGCCACCAGTAAGGAGCTTCACGACGTCACGAAAAAAAGACCGTTAGCCTCGTTTACATGAAGTTTCTTTTTTCATGCGACTAACACGGTCATTTGATTTTTGATCCCAACCAAAAATAAAAATCTCGTTTGTGTGACAGTAGGTGTGTTCTCCACCTGGCAGGAAGCAGCTGCTCAGAGGAGCACTGAAGGAACCACCAAGACCTACTTCCTCTCACAACATCCACAAACACTTCGCCATCAACACTATTAATACTCTATAAGCATTCTGCACCTCAGTGTCGCATACACACACACACAAACACAAACACACACACACACACACACTTGTATTTGTTACCTTCTTGAGACCTCCGAAAAATGCCTACCTCTAGTACTATAAGAAAAGTCCTAATTTTACTCAACGCAAGTCAAAATACATTTTTGCAATATTATGATAAAAGTTGGAATTTTACTCAATGACAGTCGCAATTTCAAAAGTAAAGCTTAAAATGTTGGCAATTTTATGAAAAGAGTAAATTTTATTCGACAAAAGTCGCAATTTTACTAAAAAACTTTAAAATGTTGGCAATATTATACTGATAATTGGAATTTTGCTCTGCAAAATGATGACCAAAGTCATAATTTTACTCAAAACATTTCACTATTCTACAAAAACAACAGAAAATTTGGCAATATTGTGATGAGTCAGAATTTTATGTGACAAATGTCACCATTTTGCATTAAAAAGTAATAATTTTACATAAAAAAGTAATAATTTTACAAGAATATATGGCAATATTACAGAAACAGAAAGAATATGAGAAATTGTTCCCATTTATATATGAAAAAAGTCGACACATTATGAGAAAAAGACTAGTTATTTTATTTAATTTTGTATTTTTTTCTAAAAAAGTCGACACACCGTGAGAAAAACACTTTAGTTATTTTATTAAATTTTTCTTTGTAATTGGTTTTTAATCTTCATTATTTACTTTAAGTTATTACAGTTCGTCTCTATATAAATATTTATAATAAAAAAAATGGTATTAATGGCCGCCTCTTTAGGACCACCCTTTCTAGATATATATTGATATTTACATTTACATTAATAATATATACATACAATGCAAATATAAAAAAGCTTGTTGGGAAAAAAAATGAGTTGGAATTTCACAAACAAAAGGTCACAACTTCTCAAGACTCTGACTTTTGGCAGTATTATAATAAAAGTCCTAATTTTACTCAACGGAAGTCAAAATTTTACAAGAAAAACTGAACATTTGTGCAATATTATGATCAAAGTTGGAATTTTTTTCAATGACAGTTTCAATTTTACAAGTAAAGCTTAAAATGTTGGCAATTTTATGAAAAGAGTCGAAATTTTACTCGACAAAAGTCGCAATTTTATAAGAAAACTTTAAAATGTTGGCAATATTATACTGATAATTGGAATTTTGCTCTGCAAAATGATGACAAAAGTCTTGATTTTACTCAAAACATTTCACTGTTCTACCATAACAGCAGAACATTTGGCAATATTGTGATGAGTCAGAATTTTATGTGACAAATGTCACCATTTTGCATTAAAAAGTAATAATTTTACGTAAAAAAGTAATAATTTTACAAGAATATATGGCAATAGTTGGAATTTTTCTCTATGGCGGTTTCAATTTTACAAGTAAAGCTTAAAATGTTGGCAATTTTATGAAAAGAGTAATTTTTCTCGACAAAAGTCGCAATTTCATAAGAAAACTTTAAAATGTTGGCAATATTATAATAATTGGAATTTTACACTGCAAAATTATGACAAAAGTCATAATTTTACTGAAAACATTTCACTATTGTTCAAGAATAACAAAAAAATTAGCAATATTGTGATAAAAGTCAGAATTTTATGCAACAAATGTCACCATTTTGCATTAAAAAGTAAAAATGTTACATTAAAAAAAGTAATAGTTTTACAAGAATATATTGCAATATTACAGAAAGTATATGAGAAATTGTTCCCATTTTGTAAGAAAAAAGTTGACACATCGTGAGAAAAATACTTTTAGTAAAAAAAAATTGGGGGGGCTTTCTTTGTAATTGGTTTTTAATCTTCATTATTTACAGTATGTCTCTATATACATATTTTTTTAAAATTTTTTATTAATGCCCGCTTCTTTAGGACCACCCTTTCTAGATATATATTTTCATATACATTAATAATATATACAAACTATGCAAATATAAAAAGCTTGTTGTGAAAAATTAATTGGAATTGCACAAGCAAAAGGTCACAACTTTTCAAGAAAAACTTATAATTTTGGCAGTATTATAATAAAAGTCATAATTTTACTCAACAGCAGTCAAAATTTTACAAGAAAAACTGAACATTTGTGCAATATTATGATAAAAGTTGGAATTTTACTCAATGACAGTCAAAATTTTACAAGAAAAGCTTAAAATTAGCAATTTTATGAAGAGTCGGAATTGTACGCGACAAAAGTTGCAATTTTATAAGAAAACTTTAAAATGTTGGCAATATTATAATGATAATTGCAATTTTACTTGGCAAAAATTTGACAAAAGTCATAGTTTTACTCAAAAAATGTCAGTATTTTACAAGAACAACAAAATAATCTGCAATATTGTGATAAAAGTCTGAATTTTATATGACAAATTTCACCATTTTGCAGTAAAAAGTAATAATTTTACATTAAAAAATAATACTTTTTTATGAGAAAATATTGCAATATTACAGAAGCAGAAAGAATATGAGAAATTGTTCCCAATTTTTAATAAGAAAAAAATCGACTCAGTGAGAAAAAGACTGCTTTTAGTTAAGAAAAAAAAATACAATTTGTGGTTTGTAATTGTTTTTTAATCTTCATTATTTACTTCAAGTTATTACAGTATGTCTCTATATACCAATCAATCAATCAATCAATGTTTACTTATATAGCCCTGAATCACTAGTGTCTCAAAGGGCTGCACAAACCACTACGACATCCTCGGTAGGCCCACATAAGGGCAAGGAAAACTCACACCCAGTGGGACATCGGTGACAATAATGACCCAGTGGGACGTCGGTGACAATGATGACTATGAGAACATGATACTGTGAAAGATCAATCCATAATGGATCCAACACATAATCCAATACATATTACATTTTTTTTTATTAATTTTGCCCAAAGGGGGAGCACTTTAAATTTGTGCACACACTTGTTATTTCATATGTTGACCAGAGGGAGAGCACTTCAAATTTTTGCACACACTTGTTATTTCATATGTTGACCTACTAGAGGGGGAGCACTTCAAATGCATACACACACTTGTTATTTCATATGTTGAACAGAGGGGAAGCACTTCAAATGTTTTCACACACTTGTTATAACATATGTTGACCATAGGGGGAGCGCTTCAAATTTTCACACACACTTGTTATTTCATATGTTGACCAGAGGGGGAGCGCTTCAAATTTTCACACACACTTGTTATTTCATATGTTGACCAGAGGGGGAGCGCTTTAAATGTTTTCACACACACTTGTTATTTCATATGTTGACCAGAGGGGGAGCACTTAAAATTTGTACACACAGTTGTTATTTCATATGTTGACCAGAGGGGGAGCACTTTTAAAACCGACACACAGTCGATTTGAAAAATCCCTCCTTTTTGGGACCGTGCTCATTTTGAAAGATTTTACCACCAGGTGGTGCAAATGAGACATTCTCTATTAGATACAATGGTTTTCCGTATTGGCACCATGGTTTATGTCCTAACTTGTTCACCGGTCCTCATATGGAAGGTACTTTTCCTTGTTGATGTCTCAAGTAGGGTAGAAATACCAGAACACACACACACACACACACACACACACACACACACACACTCCAACCACACTCTCAAAACTGTACCGTTTTCTTCACATGGACCCGGGATCTTCTAGCAGACGGTCTGTAGTCCATCATAGACCTCCCCAAGCTCAGACTCCTTCGCCTCCAAGCCCCCTTTGGGACCTCACAGCCATGCACGCCATCCCGCACCCGTCACACACATACATACACTCATGTCTTGACACACACCCGAGAGCGAGAGACCCGTTGTCCTCGATGTCCCGTCCAACGTCTAAATAAGTCCGAGTACGGCATGAGTCAGTAATGTTGTGACACGGCAGGATTAGGTTACAACACTTAGCGCCCTCTGCACGCCAGTGAGGGGGGGCAGGGGGGGTCATGGGACACGCCGCTATTAAAAGACCCCCAAAATGGCACCGGCGTGACACATGGACTCACGGAGCCACGTTTTGTTGGAGCCCTGCACTGGAACGCAGGAATGACAGTGTTGCCAAATGCCGACACAGCGTTTCAAAGCATCAACACACAAACTCCATAAAGCATTCACACCAAAATTCATCCATTCACTCAACTTCTTCTTCTTCTTCTCCAGATTTTGGCACGCTCTTCCTTCCACATTTTTCACCCGATTCAAACCGTTCCAACTTTAACTCCAACTTCCAAAAATTCCCAGATTTCCCAGAATCCCAGGTTTTCCGGGACATTTTTCCCATTCAAAATGAATTGGCCATTTTTCGAATTTCCACCATTTCCAAATTTTTCAAGCGATTTAAACCATTCCACCTTCAACACATTCCACCATCCTGGAAATTCAAACTACTTTTTTTCCCAAGTTAAAAAAAAAAATCCAGTATTTTCCAGAATTCGTGGTTTTCCAAAGCCCCATTTTTACCATTTTTTCTGGCGATTACCCCTCCCACATTTTTCAACCTACTGTCAAAACATTCCTCTTAATCGGAATTCCGTAATACCATTTCTAAATTCAACATGTTACTCCTTCAACATTTCCTGACCCATTTAAAAAATGTCAACACCAACAATGTCAGCTCATTCAGACCATTCAAGTTTTTTAACATTTTCAAAAATATTCACGCTTTTCCCGAAATTCCCAAATTTTTGGCAAAATCAATCAATCAATCAATCAATGTTTACTTATATAGCCCTAAATCACTAGTGTCTCAAAGGGCTGCACAAACCACTACGACATCCTCGGTAGGCCCACATAAGGGCAAGGAAAACTCACACCCAGTGGGACGTCGGTGACAATGATGACTATGAGAACCTTGGAGAGGAGGAAAGCAATGGATGTCGAGCGGGTCCAACATGATACTGTGAAAGTTCAATCCATAATGGATCCAACACAGTCGCGAGAGACATTCTTCAAAGTTCCACAATTCCATCACTTTTCCTCTGATTCGAATTATTCCAACTTCAAAATATTCAGCCTGTTCGGGAATTGTGTTCTCTATTTCAAAAATTCTAAAAAGAATTCCCGGATTTCCCATAATTCCAGTTTTTCGGGGACATTTTTCAAATTTCCACATTTTTCAAGCGATTTAAACACATTCGACCATCTTGGAAATTCAAACTACTTTTTTTCCAAGTAAAAAAAACCAAAAAAAAAACAGGATTTTCCAGAATTTGTCGTTTTCCAAAGCCCAATTTCCACCATTTTTCTGGTGACTACTCCTCACACATTTTTTAACCCACTTCAACCGTTCGTTCTACTGTCAAAACATTCCTCTTAATCAGTAATTTTTTTTTATTTTATTATTTTTTTAACTAGAAAAATTCCAAGATTCCCCAAAATTCCGTAATACGATTTCTCAATTCAACATGTTACTACTTCAACATCTCCCGACCAATTTAAAAAATGTCAACACCAACAATTTCAACTCATTCAGACCATTCAAGTTTTTAACATTTTCCAAAAAAATTCCCGCTTTTCCCGAAATCCCCAAATTTTGGGGAAATACCCATTTAAATCAATGGGACATACTTCAAAGTTCCACGATTCCCACGTGTTTGATCTGATTCAAACTGTTCCATCTTCAAAATATTCAGGATGTTTAGGAATTGTGTGTTCTACTTCAACAATTGTTAAAAAAAATTCCCGGATTTCCCATAATTCCACGTTTTCCGGGACATTTTTCCCATTCAAAATGAATTGGCCATTTTTCAAACTTCCACCATTTCCACATTTGTCAACTGATTCAAACTATTCCACCTTCAACAAATTCCAACCCTCCTGGAAATTGGAACACATTTTTTTCCAAGTTAAAAAAAATTCCAAGATTTTCCAGAATTCGTAGAGTTCCAAAGCCCAATTTCCACCATTTTTTCTGGCGACTCTTCCTCCCACATTTTTCAACCCACTTCAACCGTTCGTATTACTGTTAAAACATTCCTCTTAATCAGTAATTTATTTTTTTTATATTTCTTTAACTAAAAAAATTCCAGGTTTTCCCAAAATTCCGTAATACCATTTCTAAATTCAACATGTTACTACTTCAACATTTCCTGACCCATTTAAAAAATGTCAACACCAACAATTTCAACTCATTCAAACCATTCAAGTTTTTTAACATTTTCCAAAATATTCCCGCTTTTCCCGAAATTCCCAAATTTTGGGCAAAATCAATGTGACATTCTTCAAAGTTCCACAATTCCCACATTTTTCATCTGATTCAAACTATTCTAACTTCAAAATATTCAGCCTGTTCAGGAATTGTGTTCTCTAGTTCAAAAACGCTAAAAAGAATTCCTGGATTTCCCATAATTCCAGTTTTTCTGGGACATTTTTCAAATTTCCACCATTTCCACATTTTTCAAGCGATTTAAACCATTCCACCTTCAACACATTCCACCTTCCTGGAAATTCAAACTCCCTTTTTTTGTAGTAATTTGTAGGATTTTCCAGAATTCATGGTTTTCCAATGCCCCATTTTCACAATTTTTTTCTGGCGACTACTCACCCTACATTTTTCAACCCACTTCAACCGTTCCAGTGTCAAAACATTCCTCTTAATCAGGAAAAAAAAACATAGTAGTTTTTTTAACTGGAAAAACTCCTGGTTTTCCTGAAATTCCAGGAATTCTGTAATACCATTTCACAATTCAACATGTTACTGCTTCAACATTTTTCGACCGATTTTAAAAAATTCAACACCAACCATTTCAACTCATTCAGACCATTCAAGTTTTTTTCAACATTTTCAAGAATACTTACGCTTTTCCCGAAATTCCCCAAATTTTGACAAAAAACAAATTGAAATCAATGGGACATTCTTCAAAGTTCCACAATTCCCACGTTTTTGATCTGATTCAAACTGTTCCAACTTCAAAATATTCAGCCTGTTCAAGAATTGCATGCTCTACTTAAAAAATTCTATAAAGATTTTCCGGATTTCCCATAATTACAGTTTTTCCGGGACATTTTGCAAATTTCCACCATTCCCACATTTTTCAAGCGATTTAAACCATTCCACCCTCCTGGAAATTCAAAGTACTTTTTTTCCAAGTTAAAATTTTTTTCCAGATTTTTCCAGAATTCCTGGTTTTCCAAAGCCCCATTTCCACCATTTTTTCTGGCGACTACATCTCCCACATTTTTCAACCCACTTCAACCATTCTACTGTCAAAACATTCCTCTTAATCAGGAAAAAAAACAAAGTTTTTTTTTAACTAGAAAAATTCCTGGTTTTCCTGAAATTCCAGGAACTCCATAAAACCATTTCTCAATTCAACATGTTACTAATTCAACATTTCCTAAACCGATTAAAAAAAAAATTAAACACCAACCACTTCAACTCATTCAGACTATTCAAGTTTTTTAACATTTTCTAAAAAATTCCCACTTTTCCTGAAATCACAAATTTTTGGGAAATGTTCATTTAATTTAACGGGACATTCTTCAAAGTTCCACAATTCCCACATTTTTCATCTGATTCAAATTGTTCCAACTTCACAATATTCAGCCTGTTCATGAATTGTGTGCTCAACTTCAAAATTTCTAAAAAAAAAAAAAAAAAAAGTCCCGGATTTACCGGACATTTTTCCCATTCAAAATGAATTGGCCATTTTTCAAACTTCCACATTTTCAACCAATTCAAACGATTACAACCTTCATTCCACTTCAACACATTCCACCATTCTGGTAATTCAAACTACCCTTTTTTCAAGTTAAAAAAAAATTCCAGGG
>NC_084617.1:19366016-19568516 GCF_033978795.1 Nerophis ophidion
TGAGGGTGAAGTTGTATCCGCTTTCATCAAGTGCTTTCTGGTACGGGGGGGTTGCTTGGTCGAATTCAGCTTTGCTGGATGACAGCATCGATAGCCTTTTATTAATTCCGGTAGGTATTCTTTTCGTGGTGGTGGGTGGGTGGTTGCTGTCATGGTGCACGTATTGGAGTGTTGTGTTGGGTTTCGTGAATGGTTGGTAGCTGTTATTTCTCAGGTTGAAAGTGACGTCGAGGAAGTTGGCGGTTTGCTTGTTGGCTTCAATCGTGATCCGTAGGCCGTTTTCTTTGAAGATTTGGCATATGCGCTTCTTGGTGTTCTCGCTGCTCCTTGGCGAGGCGCGGCACACTGCCAGTCCATCATCACGGTAAATACCAAGGTTCAGGTTGAGGCTAGCAAGCTGGGAGAGGAGGAAACTACCAACGAGTTCGCACGTTTCTGCTCCGTCAAAACTCCCCATAGTAACGTCAAATGTTGAATTGTTCTTTTTTTGCCATGGTGTACTGTTGTGGATGAGTATGGAGTTCTTTGCGTGGATGATGATGTTTCTTTCGTTGCCTGTGATTGAGTCGTAGTCCGAGGCGAAGTTTAGTGCTTGGGTCAGTAGGTCTTGCGTGATGGAAGGGTAAAATTCTTCGATGTCGAAGGAGATAAAGTTGTGTTGTTGTTTGTCTTGGATGTTGTTGAACCATTTGATTACTGTTGCTGTATTTCTCCATTGGTTGAGTGGTGTTTTGTCCTTGATTTTTGCGTTGATTCTGTCCAGGATTATTTTGCTGATTTTTCCTATTTCGGATTTAGTTGGGTTTATTAGTCGGCATGTTGGGTTATTTGCGAAGTTGGGTTTGTGGTCCTTCAATGTGATGAAGGCTTCTTTGTTGGCTGTGGCGTCCACCCTGTCCTCAATGTCCAGCTCGGTTGCGATCCGCTTGTTTTCCAGGTGGATGTTCTGTAAAGTGTTGGGTTGCGCTTTTTTGTATGATTTGGTGATGCTTTTGTCCAGTAAAGAGTTATGTTCTGGTATGTCCATTCTGTAGAAGTTTGTGGTTTTATCGGCGGCTATGATGAGGTTGCTTACTTTCTTGATGCGCTCCGTGTCATTTTTCAGCTTGGTGAGGAATGGGTTGCGGGCTGGCTTAAATTTGACTGATTGTATCATTTTGAGCATGTCGTTCTCAAAGTCCTTTAATTCCTTGACTGTGGGTGGGTTCTTGGTAGATTTGAATCCGTAAGTTTCCTTTTGCGTTCCTTTTGTTTCAGGGTGGAGGAAAAAGTGTGCTTTCCACCGCATCCTTCTTAGGAAGTGTTCCGTCTTTTCTATGAGTCTTTGCTTGTAGTCCTTCTGCGCGGGTATGGGAATGTTCTTCGTGGAGTAGTCGATGCTGAACTTTTCCATTTCGGATCGTCGTACAGTGCTCAACAAATGTCAATTTGGAGCGGAATATGTCTTGATTGGATTATCCGGAGAATAGTGCTCGATACCGTGGTAGAGCGCAATATGTAGGTGTGGGAAAAAATCACAAGACTACTTCATCTCCACAGATCTGTTTCATGAGGGGTTCCCTCAATCATCAGGAGATTTTAATGGAAGCATTCACATACAATGGTTTATATAGAGCACAGAGTGGGTGGGTACAAGCAGGCGTAGGGTGTGGTGATTGGCTCATGTGTTACCTAGGAGGTGTTTCCGTCTATGGCGGCATGTTGAAATGATTTCACTGCGCTTGTTGAGGGATGATAGATCAGGATGATATATAATAAACAGTTTCTCTTTTAAGCATAGGTTGCATCTTTTATTACCACTGTTGTATGGTGTGCTGGATGCAAGAATTTGCCATGTTATTGAATATTCAACATTATTCCGCTCCAAATTGACATTTGTTGAGCACTGTACGACGATCCGAAATGGAAAAGTTCAGCATCGACTACTCCACGAAGAACATTCCCATACCCGCGCAGAAGGACTACAAGCAAAGACTCATAGAAAAGACGGAACACTTCCTAAGAAGGATGCGGTGGAAAGCACACTTTTTCCTCCACCCTGAAACAAAAGGAAAGCAAAAGGAAACTTACGGATTCAAATCTACCAAGAACCCACCCACAGTCAAGGAATTAAAGGACTTTGAGAACGACATGCTCAAAATGATACAATCAGTCAAATTTAAGCCAGCCCGCAACCCATTCCTCACCAAGCTGAAAAATGACACGGAGCGCATCAAGAAAGTAAGCAACCTCATCATAGCCGCCGATAAAACCACAAACTTCTACAGAATGGACATACCAGAACATAACTCTTTACTGGACAAAAGCATCACCAAATCATACAAAAAAGCGCAACCCAACACTTTACAGAACATCCACCTGGAAAACAAGCGGATCGCAACCGAACTGGACATTGAGGACAGGGTGGACGCCACAGCCAACAAAGAAGCCTTCATCACATTGAAGGACCACAAACCCAACTTCGCAAATAACCCAACATGCCGACTAATAAACCCAACTAAATCCGAAATAGGAAAAATCAGCAAAATAATCCTGGACAGAATCAACGCAAAAATCAAGGACAAAACACCACTCAACCAATGGAGAAATACAGCAACAGTAATCAAATGGTTCAACAACATCCAAGACAAACAACAACACAACTTTATCTCCTTCGACATCGAAGAATTTTACCCTTCCATCACGCAAGACCTACTGACCCAAGCACTAAACTTCGCCTCGGACTACGACTCAATCACAGGCAACGAAAGAAACATCATCATCCACGCAAAGAACTCCATACTCATCCACAACAGTACACCATGGCAAAAAAAGAACAATTCAACATTTGACGTTACTATGGGGAGTTTTGACGGAGCAGAAACGTGCGAACTCGTTGGGAGTTTCCTCCTCTCCCAGCTTGCTAGCCTCAACCTGAACCTTGGTATTTACCGTGATGATGGACTGGCAGTGTGCCGCGCCTCGCCAAGGAGCAGCGAGAACACCAAGAAGCGCATATGCCAAATCTTCAAAGAAAACGGCCTACGGATCACGATTGAAGCCAACAAGCAAACCGCCAACTTCCTCGACGTCACTTTCAATCTGAGAAATAACAGCTACCAACCATTCACGAAACCCAACACAACACTCCAATACGTGCACCACAACAGCAACCACCCACCCACCACCACGAAAAGAATACCTACCGGAATTAATAAAAGGCTATCGATGCTGTCATCCAGCAAAGCTGAATTCGACCAAGCAACCCCCCCGTACCAGAAAGCACTTGATGAAAGCGGATACAACTTCACCCTCACCTATGAACCCACCCCAGGAAACCAACCAAAAAAGAGCAGAAAACGAAACAACATCATCTGGTACAATCCGCCATTCAGCAAAGACGTCTCAACCAACATCGGCCGCAAGTTCCTCACTCTGATCGACAAACACTTCCCCAAAGGCAACACCCTAAGAAAAATATTCAACAAAAACAACATTAAATTGAGCTACAGCTGTATGAATAACATACAACAAATCATTTCAAACCACAACAAAGCAATTGCAAAAGGACTGCCTACCCCCAGACTAAACGACTCTGAAACCAATAATGAATGTAACTGTCGCAAGAAACCTGATTGCCCTCTCAACGGAAGGTGCTTACAGACATCAGTCGTTTACCAAGCAAAGGTAATACGCAAGGACATTAACACATCCGACACGTACGTAGGATTAACCGAAGGAGCGTTCAAAACAAGATGGAATAATCACAACGCCTCCTTTAGAAACCAGACTTTGCAGAATTCCACAGAACTCAGCAAACACATTTGGAACCTCAAAGACAATAATGTTGAATATTCAATAACATGGCAAATTCTTGCATCCAGCACACCATACAACAGTAGTAATAAAAGATGCAACCTATGCTTAAAAGAGAAACTGTTTATTATATATCATCCTGATCTATCAGCCCTCAACAAGCGCAGTGAAATCATTTCAACATGTCGACATAGACGGAAACACCTCCTAGGTAACACATGAGCCAATCACCACACCCTACGCCTGCTTGTACCCACCCACTCTGTGCCCTATATAATCCATTGTATGTGAATGCTTCCATTAAAATCTCCTGATGATTGAGGGAACCCCTCATGAAACAGATCTGTAGAGATGAAGTAGTCTTGTGATTTTTTCCCACACCTACATATACATATATATATACACATATACATATATATATACATATATATATATATATATATATATATATATACATACATACATACATACATACATATATATATATATATACATATATATATATATATATATATGTATATATATATATATATAGGTGTGGGAAAGAATCACAAGACTACTTCATCTCCACAGAACTGTTTCATGAGGGGTTCCCTCAATCATCAGGATGATTGAGGGAACCCCTCATGAACCCCTCATGAAACAGTTCTGTAGAGATGAAGTAGTCTTGTGATTTTTTCCCACACCTACATATTGCGCTCTACCACGGTATCGAGCACTATTCTCTGGATAATCCAATCAAGGTATATATATATAAACATATATACATATACATATATATATATATATATATATATATATATATATATATATATATATATATATATATATATATATATATATATATATATATATATATATATATATATATATATATGTATATATATATATATATAATTTTGTTCTCTGTTTGACTAATTTCACTTGATCAAACCTCAACTAACGTTCAACACCATCAAAAATTATTCCTGCTGATATCATATCGGTACAACATCGGTATCGGCATGGTATCGAAAGTTAGTATTCAGACTAAAGTAATCATTATTAATCTTTCTACATTCGAATTCTAACTTTATGCTTGCGATATGAGGCGGAAAACCTGTTTTTTAATACATAATTACCAGAGTTTGAGGGCGGACTTGCCTCAAACGTTGCCTTCTTTCATGCACGCAAAAATGGTTCCCGGACCCCCTGCTGAGGCTGGTGTCCCACTTTAAACGCTCGAGTTTGGCATAGTGTTCAGACGAGCATATATGGTTATAATGATCAGATTTTAAGGTTGTGTGTGAGGGCTGCTCTGACTGACGTGTACGTGAGTGCAGGTTCGGGTGGCTGACAGCGTAATAATAATAATTATACTAATAATAGTAATAATAGCAACAATCATGATAGAGTTTAAAGGTGAAAATGGAGCGACGAGAAGTTTGATGCGGGGACGCCACGCTGGTGGGTGTTGGGGGGGCTGCCCGGCAGACGCTTGCTGGCGCTGCGAGGGGGATGGGGTGTGTGTATAATGAGGTCAGGAGGGGTCTGCTCCTCACAATGGAGGCTATGGGGGGGTTTGGCTCGCCTTTAAACTGTGTCAGGCCGACCTACACCGGGCTTGGCGAGCTTCCTCGGGCGTTTGGGGTCGAGGGGTGTGGTGGGTGGGGGCTTCATGCACCAGCTAAGATGTGCACACAGGAGAGGATGTGGGTGGCTTGGAGATGTGGGGGTTAAGGGTTGATGTAAGGTTGAGCTAAAAAAAAAAAAACTAAAAAAAAACACCTGCAGGAGCAACGAACGTTCTCACCTGTGTGGCTTTTTCGCTGACGCGCGTCCCTGCTGGGCCCTGAGTCTCCTTGGGCCACTGGCCCTGCAAGTAGGGCGCCATGATGGCATCCAGGGACATGGTCCGCCTCATGGTGGGCCTGGGCGGGCGGGACGAGTTCCTCTCAGCTACACGCACACACACACACACACACACACACATACATACACACAAGGGTACATGTTAAATGTGAACCATTTTTCACTGAATTGCTCCCAGGCGTCCCCCATTAGCCCCCAGCCCTACTACTAGTGTGTGTGTGCGTGTGTGGGTGCGTGTGTGTGTGTGTGTGTGTGTGTGTGTGTGTGTGGGTGTGTGTGTGTGTGTGTGTGTGTGGTGGGGGGGCAAAACAGCAAAATACACTTAGTGGACTCACAAGCAGCAACTAAACATCCTGCAGGTCACAATGTCAACATCTTATTGTTCTTCATGAGCATCATTCTGGTGTCACACCCAAAATGGGGTAAAAAATTACTTTTTAAATGTTGTTTCTTCACTCACTTTTAAATTCCTTTTATACTTAAAAAAGCTTATTTAAAAAAAAAAATTAAAAAGTGCATTTTTAAGGGTTTTAAAAATTAACTTGATAAAATGTACTTATTTAATTCACTTTTGAATAAAACATGTTTTTATATAAAGTGCATCTAAAAAAAGGTACATTTGAAAATAAGAAGAGCATGTCTTATGTAAAAAGTGCTTTTAAAAATAAATTGTAAATGCACTTTTAAAAAAAATAATTTTTAAATTAAGTTTTTTAAATCTAACTTTTAAATGCATTTTGAAATGTACTTTTGAATTCTCTTTAAAATGCAATTTTATGGCATTTTTAAATGTACTTTGTACTCAAAATAGTTCACTTAAAAATGTACATTTAAAAATAAGAAGTGCATGTGTTAGATAAATTGTGCATTTAAAAATACATTTTAAATGCACTTTTGTAAATGTACTTCTTAAATAAACCTTTTTAAATTCTCTTTTAAATGCACTTTTATGGCATTTTTAGATGCACTTTGTACTAAAAAAAAGGTATATTTAAAATGTACATTAAAAAATAAGAAGTGTGTTTATGAGGTAAAAAGTGCATTTAAAAATAAATTTTACATGCACTTTCTTAAGTGTACTTTTTAAAGGATTTTTTTTACAGTTTACCTTTTAAATGCATTTTTAAGTGTACTTTTTTAATTCACTTTTAAATGCACTTGTATTGAATTTTAAAATGCACTTTATACTCAAAAAAGTGCATTTAAAATGTACATTTAAAAATAAGAAGTGCGTTACGAGGTAAAAAGTGCATTTAAAAATACATTTTACATGCACTTTTTTAAATGTACTTTTAAAAGGAATTTTTTACAGTTTACCATTTAAATGCATTTTTAAGTTTACTTTTTTAAATTCCCTTTTAAATGCACTTGTATTGAATTTTTAAATGCAATTTATACTCAAAAAAGTGCTTTAAAATGTGCATGTAAAAATGAGAAGTGCATTTATTATGTAAAAAGTGCATTTAAAAATACATTTTAAATGTACTTTTTTAAATTTACATTTTAAATGCACAATTTCAAAATCACTTTTTAAAATGTATTTTTAAAAGTGCTTTTAACTCTTAAATACACTTTCAAATGCAATTTAAAAGTGCATTTAAAAATAAATGCATTGAAGTAAAAAGTTTTAAGTGCACTTTTTAAATGAAATTTTTGTAAAGGTAACATTTTTAACTGCAATTTTTAAATGCACTTTTTAACATACGCTTTAAGCGTACTTTTTAAAGTGCACTTTTATTGCACCTTAAATGCATTTTGGATTAACTTTATATTAAAAGAAACTGCTTTTAAGAAAAAATATTTTCTTTAATTAAATATATCTTTTAAATAGATTTTTAAATGCACTATTTTGAATGCACTTTTTAATTTCTAAAAAAATGTATTTAACTTTTGAAATAATTTTTAAAATTAACTTTATATCCAAAAAAAGAGCAATTAAAAAAAGCTAAAAAAAATCACCTTTTAAATGTATCTATTAAATACATTTTTAAATGCATTATTTCAAACATACTTTTTTGAATGCATTATTTACCTGTTTTGCTTTCCCTGCTGAGGAGGAGCTGGTAGGGCACCGTGGCCCTGAGGGGCAGCATCAGGTTGGAGTTGCTGCAGACCCGAGGAGCTGCTCCACTTTTACCCGACATCAGGCCCACCACCACCACCACCTCCTTCTCTTGGATATGAACACACACACACACACTTCCCTCTGTTCACTTCATGCACAACAATGTTCCAATAGTCAGCTCATGGCCTCATGTCACAGCCAACAAGTCCATGTCTCCTCCTGCAGTAGAGTTTTCGTATAAGTTTAGCACAAGTGTACACACACACGCGCACACACACACACACTCACACACCCACACGCACACACACACACACTGACATGCACACTAACCTGAACAGTGCAAAAGTTTTGGGTCGTGTGCTTGGTTGCTGCAGGACTGAAGTGAAGCTCTTACTGGTCTTCACTTCCATCTGTCATCGCCCCTCCTCCTTCTCTTAAAAAGTTTGAAGTCCCCGCCCACTTTTTTTTCTTTCACTATTGTGAGGCTGCATGGTCTTTGTGTGTGTGAGTGTGTGTGTGCGTGTGTGTGTGCGTGTGTGTGTGCGTGTGCGTGTTTGTGTGAGTATGAGAGAGTGGGTGTCCAAAAGGTCAGCAATAGAATAGTTTATAGAGTTCCACAAGAAGCTCATTAACAGTCTAGTCAACTCTTACAATCTCGCCGTGATAAATGTAGAAAAAGTTCACTGCAATATTTTTGACGTGTCAAAGGACGCCTCATGGGGAGTAAAATTTACTGGGCACATTTGACAATATTTTTTCTTGTCTCCCGATTGGACAGCACTCGAGTCTGTCACAAGAATTTTTGTGCAGCTGGGATAGGCTTCAGCACCCCCCACCATCCTGTAAGGGACAAGCGGTAAAAAATGGATGGGTGGATATTTGCCATTAAAAATTATACTAATCATATTTGTAACTAGAAAATGCAATTCCAGTAGACCTTTTGTGTGACCGAAAAAAAAGCCTGAATTTCAACAGAAATTCTAGCAGTTAGCACGAAATATACAAATATTAGTTTTTTATTGGCACCCAATTTAGTAATTTTACAAGTACAGACCGACTTCAGTTTGTAGTAAAACCGAGCACCCATTCAAGAAAAGTCCATCATTACCATGAATTTATTAACGTGGACTCTGACTTACACAAGTTGAAAAACTTATTCGGGTGTTACCATTTAGTGGTCAATTGTACGGAATATGTACTGAATTGTGCAATCTACTAATAAAAGTTTAAATCAATCAATCAATCAAAAAAATATCTGCTTATCCGAAGTTAGGTCTCTGGGGTCAGCAGCCTAAGCAGAGAAGCCCAGACTCCCTTCCTCGGTCCCAAGGCCAGCTGGGAGACATAGTCTCTCCACCGTGTCCTGGGTCTTCTTCGTGGTCAGTTACCGTTCAGACGTGCCCTAAACACCTCACCATCTTTAAAACTCATTTATACACCTTAGCCTTTACATTTTTATTTTATTTTTTTAAACCAGTTGATCTGCCACTTCTCTTTGCTTCTGTGCCCCCCTGCATCCACTGCACCGGTCCCTTCCAAAGTTTCTATTCTTTCCCATTGGGATGTGGGATCAGATCTGAGGATGTCGTGGTTTGTGAAGCCTTTTGAGGCATTTGTTATTAAGGGCTATATAAATAAACTTTTAACGATTGGTCAAAATTTGCTACCATTGATAGATTCCCAGGTACTGAGAATTGGCACCATATCGGTTCAAATGTGTAAGGTTCCCATCCCTACTCTTGTATTGTTGTTTTAGCTTCACTTATACTTATACGAAAACTCTACTGCAGGAGGAGACATGGACTTGTTGGCTGTGACATGAGGCCATGAGCTGACTATTGGAACATTGTTGTGCATGAAGTGAACAGAGGGAAGTGTGTGTGTGTGTGTTCATATCCAAGAGAAGGAGGCGGTATAGCTCGGTTGGTAGAGTGGCCGTGCCAGCAACTTGGGGGTTGCAGGTTCGATTCCCACTTCCGCCATCCTAGTCACTGCCGTTGTGTCCTTGGGCAAGACACTTTACCCACCTGCTCCCAGTGCCACCCACACTGGTTTAAATGTAACTTAGATATTGGGTTTCACTATGTAAAGCGCTTTGAGTCACTAGAGAAAAGCGCTATATAAATATAATTCACTTCACTTCCCTGGCGGCCTGTGACTTTTTGTAATTTCCGGTTTACAAAACATGACTTAGCACAAGTTGCAAACTTTTCATTGGTTTTGTGCCTGTCTGTAAGAATGGTTAATTTTTCATAACTACAACATAAAAACATGTTTAAAACCTTTTAAGTATGTTTCTGACAATATGCGAGCCCTGTGGACATGAAACAACACTCACTCAGTAGAGATCGACGATATGTTTTGTTCAGAGTCGATACAGATACCGATTATTAGCAGTCAAGGAGGTTGGTAACCAATATTTGATGCCGATATGCATTTGCAGTAAAAGTTATTTAAACATGAACGGCATACTTAGAGTTAAACTTGGACAAACTTTAATGATCCACAATGGAAATAGTTTGACACAGTAGCTCAGTTAAAAAGGTTGGAAAGTGTAAGGATGGAAAGGATAATTGTGACGCTTAGCTGGCATTGTGGTTATGAGGGTGCGTTCTCCCTATAATGCAGGCGGACTGGACACAGCGTGAAGGTAAGAAATTATTTATTTATACTAAAAAACAGACTATGAACAAAAAGACTTGCACAAGGCACTGAAGACAAAACCAACAGAACTAGCATGGGAGCTAGAAAGAACTGAAAGCGCTAGCATGTGAGCTAGGGACACAAACGAAAGAATAGCGTGGAAACAATGAAATACGAAAATTCTTTTACCACAATAGGAATCAGCGACATCACCTGTTGTATCGATCAGCAAACTAGACTGCGAGGATGAGTAACGGAAAAGGCAGGCTTATATAAAGACAGAAATTAGGAGGCAGGTGCGCGTCAAAAACGAAAAGCAGGTGACATTAATACGTGACTATGGCAACGGAAACATACAGGAAGTGCCACCAGGAACTAAGGAAGACAAATACTAAACAGGATGTACTACCAAAACAGAACAAAACCAGAATATGACATGATCCGAGCCGCGGATCATGACAATAATGCAGGTATAAAGTAGACCAAAAATGTACCATAGTAGCAAAATAAAATATAACATATATGTAATATTCACATATTATATATACAGTTTATGATATATACTGATATGTTATATTACTATATTATATTATGTTTTAATATAATATATACAATATATAACAATTACCATGTACAATATTACAGAATATGTAATAAAATAAAGAGTAGATCCAGCAGAAAATATACATTATGAACAAAGAGAGGTACCTAACATAGAAGCGGTCAGGTAATATAAACCTAAATATAAAATAAACCTCAGTAAATAGCTGGACAAGGCTTGAAGTTGGGTTTTTTTTTAAATTCTTTTTTAGGTTACATCAGACCAGTAGAGACATAATTTTATGTGGCACTAATGTTGTGGTCAACCTGAATTCACAAACACCTTTATCACGTGTGTCTGAGACGAGCATCAACATTTACATTTTAAAATATGGGAAATCTCCTGGGAAAATTGGTAAAAATATGGGATTTCATCAACATTACAATAACTCACCATCTACTTATTTTTTTTTTCAATTTAATAGCAGTTTATGGATTTAATCATTTAATTTCCTGGTGAGGAACCATGAAATATTGTGAACACGTCAATAAAAACAATTCTGCGCTCCTTCACTTAGCTTATAGTTGAGACATGTTTCAAGATGGCTGACATCATTTCTTTCTGGATATTACAGAAAGTATGATAATGTGTGAGCTGCTGCCTGCTCTTCCTTACTTATACAATAAGTCTAATGTTTTTAAGGATATATTCTCAAAGTTTGGATTTTTGTCTTCATGGCCATCCAGCTATGTCGTGCTTTTATTTGACTGAATCACATACTCAATTTGCCTTGCCAGATATTAAAACATATTTGGGGAGAATTATTGACATTGAGAGTATTTTTTATTCTTAAATTAAATACATTTGGCTCCAGTAAAATAAGACTGCTGCTTGAACAGCGGTTATCATTTATCTACAAATGTATCTACTATTGTTTTAGTTAGTTTTTTTAAATGTTGATATACCGTATTTCCTTGAATTGCCGTAGGGCATATAGTATGCGCCTGCCTTGAATTACTGACGGGTCAAACTCGCTTCGCAAAATAATTAGCGGATGCTTAGTATTACCGCCTGGTCAAAGTCGAGACGTCACGAGTGACACTTCCCTTGTCATCATTTTCAAAATGGAGGAGGCTGATTTCAATACCGGTAATTGGAAATTGCATAAAGGGAAGAAGATTAAGAGCTATTCAGTAGGATTTAAGGTCCAAGCTTACATCACACTCAAATTTTTACTGCATGCCTTTGGTAAGTGCCGGAGTGAGAAGAGGTTTTAAAATAATAAGCACATGCTTACTTTTACCGCTTGCCTTTGGTAAGCGCAGGAGTGAGAAAAGGTTTTAAATTAATTAGCGCCCCGGCGGCAATTCAAGGAAATACGGTATGTCCCATACGGATATATGGCAAAATGACAAATATCGGCCAGGACGATTTTGCGGTGCCAATATTTGGCATTTCGACATATATCCGTATGGGACATTTTTTTAGAAATCATAATCTGCCATAGTCACCTTTCCGCTCATTTAATCTAATATAGTGGTGCTGCCAAAGGCTGAGCCAATAATATTGGTGTTGCCTGAGGCTGAGCCAATCAGTGGCCACAATACTGAACAGAGCGCTCTGATCCTTCTGTAGTTGTCATGATCCGTGGCCCGGATCATGTTTTGTTATGTTCTGTTTGTTTTGGACTCCCTTAGTTCCTGCTTGTGCACATCTGGGTTTGTTTTAGTTTCCATGGGGATTAATTGGGTTCACCTGCCTCTGGTTAGTGGTCGGCACGCTCAGGTGCTGTCAAACACTAATCAGAGAGCTATTTATTCACCTTGCTCGCCAGGCTCAGTCTGGCTTCATTGTTTGCTTCTTGGTACCGTTACGTGACTATTCCTTGTCTATAGTCTATGCTAAGTGTTAGCCTTAGCGTCCTGTGCGATCGGCACGTTTTTCCTGTGACTTGTTTTCCGTTTTTGGTACTGGTTTGATTTCGACAATAAATCCTGTTCCTACCTGCACGTCCTGTCCGGAGTAGTCCGTCTGCATCCTGGGGGGAACAAACCTTGCAGAAAGCTGCGAAAGTAATATTGATATTTGTACTTCATTTAGACATGTTTATGCTCAAAAATGCTTAATTTAGGCCAACAAATACTGCATTGCTTTTTTTTATTATACATATATATAATATTGTGGGCACACTTAACACATTTTCATAAATAAACATTTAAACCAGAATGAATGCAGACTTTTTTAGATTTTTCAATTGTACTTAATGAATAACAAATAGCACTCTGATTAGTGGTTGACAGCAGCTGAGCGTGCCGACTACTAACCAGAGGCAGGTGAACCCAATTAATCCCCATGGAAATTAAAACAAATCTATGAATTCATTAACATGGACCCCGACTTAAACAAGATGAAAAACTTATTCGGGTGTTACCATTTAGTGGTCAATTGTACGGAAAATGTACTGTACTGTGCAATCTATTAATAAAAGTCTCAATCAATCAATCAATCAATCAAAGAAGTGACCTGTGAGCGTCCTCCCATCCAGTAATGTCCTTATTGGCCACTAAAGGGGGCTAAAGCGCAGCTGTCCCCTGTAAGTGTTTTCTGCTCGCCTCCTTACCTACACACACACACAAAACACACACAGAAACACACGTCATGTAAAAAGGCAGTTTATTGCAACACAACAAAGAATGATCATTTCCAAGTCGAAGCGTAGAAAGGGAGAGGATGAGCAAGGGGTTGTACTGCAACAGTTTGTGGCGAGGAATCCATAGCTGTTGTCCTGGTTCCGATCGACGGGTGAGAAGAGGACGGGCCCCCATGTTTGGGTTGTGTTGCGTGGCAAGAAGGCGGGAGAGTGTGCGAGGGTGAAGATCGGAGTTCCTGCTGTACATTCACAGAGAGGTGGGGGGGGGGACAGCATCACCAGGTAGCGGGGGTTGGAGGGCGGCTCTTAGCTCGGGGACAGCGCGGGGCTGGGCTCTGCACTGATGTTCACCAAACACTCGCTGGACTTGAGACTGGTCAGGGACTTGGAGCTGGGCAAGGACGCCAACGAGCCGCACAAACCCAACATGGAGGGGGTAGTGTCCTTCCCTGCAGATGTGCGACAATGCAACACAACAATGGACAACAACACAATCCACATGAGCCACATCAAGGCCCCTTTTGTGCAAGGGGTCTGGGAAAGACGCTCTGCATATAGCCACCTTTTGCTCTGATTACTGCTTTGCATACTCTTGGCATTCTCTCAATGAGCTTCAAAAGGTAGTGACCTGAAATGGTTTTCACATCACAGGTGTGGTTGAAGCTCATTGAGAGAATGCCAAGAGTGTGCAAAACAGTAATCAGAGCAAAGGGTGGCTATTTTGAAGAAACTAGAATATAAAACATGTTTTCAGTCATTTCACCTTTTTTTGTTAAGTACATAAATAAATGGTTGTATTTGTATAGCGCTTTTCTACCTTCAAGGTACTCAAAGCGCTTTGACACTACTTCCACATTTACCCATTCACACACACATTCACACACTGATGGAGGGAGCTGCCATGCAAGGCGCCAACCAGCACCCATCAGGAGCAAGGGTGAAGTGTCTTGCTCAGGACACAACGGACGTGACGAGGTTGGTTCTAGGTGGGATTTGAACCAGTGACCCTCGGGTTGCGCACGGCCACTCTTCCACTGCGCCACGCCGTCCCTATACATAACTCCACATCTGTTCATTCATAGTTTTGATTTGATGTAAATAGTCATGAAAGTAAAAACCATTGAATGAGAAGGTGTGTCCAAACTGTATATATATATATATATATATATATATATATATATATATATATATATATATATATATATATATATATATATATATATATATATGTATGTATATATATATATACACATATATACTGTATATGTATATACACACATATATATATATATACACACATACATATATATATACACACACATATACATATATATAAACATTTAAATATATATATATATATATATATACACACACATATATAGATGTAAATACACACATATATATACATACATATATATACACACACACATATATAGATGTAAATACACACATATATATACGTACATATATATATATATATATATATATATATATATATATATATACCATGCCCATTTTCTACCGCTTATTCCCTTTTTTGGGGTCGCGGGGGTGCTGGCACCTATCTCAGCTACAATCGGGCGGAAGGCGGTGTACACCCTGGACAAGTCGCCAGCTCATCGCAGGGCCAACACAGATAGACAGACAACATTCACACTCACATTCACACACTAGGGCCAATTTAGTGTTGCCAATCAACCTATCCCCAGGTGCATGTCTTTGGAAGTGGGAGGAAGCCGGAGTACCCGGAGGGAACCCACGCATTCACGGAGAGAACATGCAAACTCCACACAGAAAGATCCAGAGCCTGGATTTGAACCCAGGACTGCAGGAACTTTGTATTGTGAGGCACACGCACTAACCCCTCTGCCACCGTGAAGCCCATATATATATATATATATATATATATATATATATATATATATATATATATATATATGTATATTTATATATATATATATGTATATATATATATATATACATACATATATATATACATATATATATATATAAATATACATATATATATATATATATATATATATATATATATACATATATATATATATATGTATATACATATACATATATACACACACATAAATACATACATACATACATATATATATACATACATACATATATACATACATACATATATATATGTATATATATATATATATCTATATATATATATATATATATATATATATATATATAGATATATATATACATATATATATATATACATATATGTATATATATATATATGCACACATATACATACATACACATACACGGTATGTATACATTTTTGTCGTTACACTGAGATATTGCAAAAATGTATTTCTTACTTATTTAGAGGATTTTAGTTGATAAAAAACGGATTTGACAATCATTGTATTCCGTTTATATTTACATCTAACACAATTTCCCAACTCATATGGAAACGGGGTTTGTATTTGATACATGTTTATATTGACAAATGTGCTGTTTTGCACTGCAATATTGTTCAATGATTTTTAAATATGTCTAGCTTGTGTGCTACAGTGTGCTTAGCTGTTGTTGCTGTTTTTATTGCTGCTGATATCAATATCGGATCATGACACCCCATGATTATACGGGCTTGCGTGTAAAATGTCCGATACCGGCCCTCTTTTTGGAGCTATCCACTGCTCTTTTCATCACTGTGGAATGATTGGTTTTGATGATTCCTCAAAATCGACATCACTAATTTCTACTAACGTCGGTCGAAGCTGGGAGAAAACATAAAATTATTCTTTTAATGACTGTCGGTAGACGGCTTTCAATGAATACCATGACAATTGAATGTTTATTGTACTTTATGTGCATCGAGGGTAAGGAACATTTTGGTGCAGATCCAGATAAAGGTGCAAATGAAGAAATTTATTTTTGTCCATCAGCTTCCATTGAGGGCCCCAATGGGGCAGTGAGCCAGCGGCTCCAACAGATTGAGCTGTTTAAAAAAAAAGAAGAAAAAAGTCATGTGCTTCACTGCCACCTGCTGGGTTGGAGTGGAACAGCACAACCAATTGTCAGTTACACTGACCTGTTTACATTGTTTTGTTTTTGTCAACGGGGAAGGCGTCACGTAAACAATTAATTGTCATGGTAATCATTGAAACCAGTCAACCTATAGTCATTAAAAGAATAATTTAATCTTTTCTCCCAGCTTCAAGGCGTTACGTCACCTGCTGAGGTCCAGGTGGCGTCACCATTGTGCCTCTCGTCGGTCCTTTGCGAGTCCGAGTTCAGGCTGACGTCGGCGTAAAGTTGCTCCAAACTGTGGAAACTCCTCCTGGAAGAAGCGAAAACACGACATTTAATCCCAACAATAAAAGCTATATAGATATTAATTTAACAATGGGTAACTTTTCATTTCAAAACAATTCTCAATTCACAATAAATACATTTTTAATATTATTGGGTGCCAGTTCTATGATGAACTATACATGGGGGCAGTATAGCTCGGTTGGTAGAGCGGCCGTGCCAGCAACTTGAGGGTTCCAGGTTCGTTCCCCGCTTCCGCCATCCTAGTCACTGCCATCGTGTCCTTGGGCAAAACACTTTACCCACATGCTCCCGGTGCCACCCACACTGGTTTAAATGTAACTTAGATATTGGGTTTCACTATGTAAAGCACTTTGAGTCACCAGAGAAAAGCGCTATATAAATATAATTTACTTCACACACAGAGTGTAATAAAATATTAAAATAAAAATGTCATTGCAACATTTAAAAAGGAGCTAATTACTATAATTGATGTCCAGTTCTTATATCTTGTTTCATTATCACATTTCTGAGTATGCAAGTATTAAGGTACAATTACAGTTGCAAGTGTGAGATGTTAGAAGGCAGAATAGTGTATAGTTTATTGGTGTGTTGTTTTGTTTGCTCTAAAAAGTGTCAATACTGTAAGTATCGTACCTAATACGCATCAGCTGTCTGATTGTAGCATGCATTAATTGTAGTTTTCCTGAAAACAAATTTGGTGGTGATGAAATCGCCATGTAAAATCGCTGATGCTAATCAGTAGCACATCAACAGCAAAGCCAGTGTATATTAGCATCAAGCTAGCGCATTTTCGAAAAAGCGGAGCCTTACTTTTCTTACGTCGGAGCGTTTTTTTTGAGTCAATTTCTTTGTTGGCACCATCATCTTTGACTTCAGGAAAAACACTGCAGACCCCGCCCCCATCTACATCAACGGCGAGGAGGTGGAGAGAGTCAGCTCCTTCAAGTTCCTCGGCACCCTCATATCTGCTGACCTGTCCTGGACCCAAAATACAACTGTGGTCATCCGGAAGGCCCAGCGGAGACTCCACTTCCTGAGGGTACTGAGGAAGAACAGACTGGAGAGGCTGCTGATGGTGACCTTCTGTCGCTCGGCTTTCGAGAGCCTGCTGACGTACTGCATAACAGTGTGGTACGCCAGCTGCACTGAAGCAGACGAACAGGCGATTCAGAGTGTCATAAAGTCTGCACAAAAAATAATCGGCTGCCCCCTCCCCTCCCTGAAGGATTTACATAATTCCCGTTGCCTCAAGAAACCAAAAACCATCACCAAAGACAGCACACACCCTGGCTAACACCTGTTTCACCTGCTGCCATCGGGCAGGTGCTACAGGTGCATCAGAGCCAAAACAAACAAGCTCAGAGACAGCTTTTTTCCCAGAGCTGTCCCCATGTTGAACTCTAACTTATAATAATAATAATTAGGGGACGGCGTGGCGCAGTCGGAGAGTTGCCGTGTGCAACCCGAGGGTCCCTGGTTCAAATCCCACCTAGTACCAACCTCGTCACGTCCGTTGTGTCCTGAGCAAGACACTTCACCCTTGCTCCTGATGGGTGCTGGTTGGCGCCTTGCATGGCAGCTCCCTCCATCAGTGTGTGAATGTGTGTGTGAATGGGTAAATGTGGAAGTAGTGTCAAAGCGCTTTGAGTACCTTGAAGGTAGAAAAGCGCTATACAAGTATAACCCATTTATCATTTATTTATCATTTAATTCACCCCTGTACAATAACCTGCCCTAATACCCTACTGTGCAATACTACCCTTCGAGTGCAATACGTCCGACACTGATTGTTAATTATTACTTCGTTACTCTTGTCTTGTTCTGTATTTTGTACTGTATTTAGTATTTTGTATTTCTATAGTGTTTTGTATATTGTACATGATTGCTTGTTATTTTTATTGGATAGTAGTCTGTTTATTTAAATTGTTAGTTTTTCCTTTATTACGTCTTGTGTTATTTATTTTACCGCATATTTGTTCCCACAACCGCACCTTAAGTTGGAGTCTTTAATCTCGTTATATGCAAATACAATGACAATAAAGTCTATTCTATTCTATTCTAATATTGCAACATTACCCGAAAGTAGTGTGACCAAGTCTGCTCTCAGTGCTACTGGAGTGATCTCCAAGTGCTACAGGGCTTGAGGTCAGGCCCAACCCAGATACTAAAACATTTAAAATCTGATTGTAGCATGCAACTTCATTGTAGTTTTCCTGAACAAATTTAATGGTGTTGAAATCGCCATGTAAAATCGCTAATGCTAATCAGTAGCACGTCAACAGCAAAGCCAATAGGCATCAAGCCAGCACATTTTCGGAAATGTGGAGCCTTGCTTTTCCTACGTCGGAGCGTTTTTTTTGAGTCAATTTCTTTGTTGGCATTGAATATTGCAACAATATCCGGGGGTAGTGTGGTCAAGTCCACTCTCAGTGCTGCTGGAGTGATCTGTAAGTGCCAAAGGGCTTGAAGTCAGGCGCAAACCAGGTACCAAAACATATAAAATCTGATTGTAGCGTGCAACTTAGTTGTAGTTTTGCTGAACAAATTTGGTAGTGTTGAAATCGCCATGTAAAATCACTAATGCTAATCAGTAGCACATCAACAGCAAAGCCAATGTATGTTAGCATCAAGCTAGCGCATTTTTGGAAAAGTGGAGCCTTACTTTTCTTATGTCAGAGCCTTTTTTGGAGTGAATTTCTTTGTTGGCATTGAATATTGCAACGTTACCCGGAAGTAGTGTGGCCAAGTCCGCTCTCAGTCCTGCTGGAGTGATCTCCAAGTGCGGAAAAGCGCAACCCAGTTACCAAAACATATTTTAAAAAAAGAACCTTTTTGAAAGATACAAACATGGCTGACAGGGCAAAGAGAGCTTGTAGGAAGGGGCAAGGCTTGGAGGAGCTCATTTGCATATAAATAAGACCACCCATAATGCAACTGGGCTTGGAAAGCGGCATGAAGATGGTTTGCAAAGCAAAATTTGTGCCAAATTTGGACCATTTCACGCTATTTAGACCACAAGGAAGTGTTTCAGATGAAAAATCATGGAAACACTTTAGTATGGGGAACATATCCACCATTAATTACTTGCTTATTAAAGTAACAAAGACTTCATTTAGAGTTTTTTGGACACTAGGGGAACATATAAGTGTTAAAGTACTCTGGAATGCTGTCCCGGTAACAGTTAAGAGATGCTACCTCAGTAGAAGCATTTAAGTCCTATCTTAAAACTCATTTGTATACTCTAGCCTTTAAATAGACCAGTTGATCTGCCGTCTCTTTTCTCTTTTGCTCTGCCTCCCTCTCCCTCCAGGTCCGGTGGCCATGGATGAAGTTCTGGCTGTCCAAAGTACCCGGGGTGGACCGCTCGCCTGTGCATCGGCCGGACACATCTCTGCGTTGCTGACCTGTCTCCACTCGGGATGGTCTCCTGCTGGCCCCACCATGGACTGGACTTTCACTATTGTGTTAGATCCACTATGGACTGGACTTTCACAGTATTATGCTAGACCCACTCGACGTCAATTGCACCGGTCGCCCTAGAGGGGAAGGGGGGTCACCCCACATCTGCGGTCCTCTCCAAGGTTTCTCATTGTCATCCCACTGGGTTGAGTATTTCTTTGCCCTGAAGTGGGCTCTGAACCGAGGATGTCGTTGTGGCTTGTGCAGCCCTTTGAGATACTAGTGATTTAGGGCTATATAAATAAACATTGATTGATACATCGATAGGCTTAGGGCAACCAAAAATGTTGAAAGAGCCATATTGGACCTAAAATACAAAAACAAACTTGTCTGGAGGCGCAAAAAAATAAAAGCTATATTACATACAGATAGTGAGTCATGAGATATAAATTGAATTAAGAGGACTTTAAGGAAACCAAATGAACTCAAATATAGCTACAAATGAGGCATAATGATGCAATATGTACATTAAGCTAGCCTAAATAGCATGTTAGCATCGATTAGCTTGCAGTCATGCAGTGACCAAATATGCTGGATTAGCACTCCACACAAGTCAAAACATCAACAAAACTCACCTTTGTGCATTCATGCTCAACTTTAAAAGTTTGGTGGACAAAATGAGACAGAAAAAGAAGTGGCATAAAACACGTCTTAGAAAGTCAGAGAAAGTTATACATGTAAACAAACTACGGTGAGTTCAAGGACCGCCAAAATTAGTAGGACAAATCGGTGCTCGCCAAATACTCGAATCAGTGAAGCATGTTTAATAAAAACAGCGTGGTTTATAACAATTAGAGAGGTTTGTGTCATGTTTCTCCTCCTACAGAAACCATATTAAAACAAAAAATATATATTTTATATTTTTTTCCTTCTTCTTTTCCCATTTTTCATACATTTTTGAAAAAGCTCCAGAGTGCCACTCGGGCAGCGCTAGGGTTAGGGACGGCATGGCGCGGTTGGGAGAGTGGCCGTACCAAGAGCCAGAGGGTTCCTGGTTTGATGCCCATCGTTTACCGACCAGGTCACGTCTGTTTTTTCCTTGAACAAGACACTTCACCCTTGCTCCTGATGGGTCGTGGTTAGCGCCTTGCATGGCAGCTCCCGCCATCAGTGTGTGAATGTGTGTGTGAATGGGTAAATGTGGAAATAGTGTCAAAGTGCTCTGAGTACCTTGAAGGTAGAAAAGCGCTTGTGGAGAGGCGGAGCCGGCAAACGAACAGCGGGGCAGGGCGGCGAGGAGGCGGGGACGGCGACCGAGCGGAGAGGGGGGGCGTGCCGGGAGAGACGCCACAATCGAGTTCAGGTGCGTGGATGGCGCACCTATACACAATCAATGAATCTCCTCTCGCTGGATAAAAGGGCAGCAGCAGAGGAGGGTGAGGGGGAATGAGTTGGAGAGCCCGCAGCAGTGCAGGAGGAGCAAAAGCGACAGAGAGCGAGCCGGAGACGACGACGACGTGGGCGGTTAAAGAGTGGACCGAGGAGTGAGCAGTGGAGGAGGAGCTGAAAAGCGACCCGACCGCAGACAATCTTGTATTGACAAATAAACAAGAGTCAAACCTGCTCAAGCATGTCCTTCCTTGATGGTCTTGGGAACCCGCACGACGGCTTGAGTCCGTCACAGCGCTATACAAGTATAACCCATTTATCATTTAATAAGCAATAATTTTAAGGTTTTTGAGGGAAGACTCTTAGTTAATGTCTTACTAGTTGCATAATAAGGCCATGCAGAATAAGATTATCCATCCATCCATCTTCTTCCGCTTATCCGAAGTCGGGTCGCGGGGGCAACAGCCTAAGCAGGGAAACCCAGACTTCCCTCTCCCCAGCCACTTCGTCTAGCTCTTCCCGGGGGATCCCGAGGCGTTCCCAGGCCAGCCGGTAGACATAGTCTTCCCAACGTGTCCTGGGTCTTCCCCGTGGCCGCCTACCGGTTGGACGTGCCCTAAACACCTCCCTAGGGAGGCGTTCGGGTGGCATCCTGACCAGATGCCCGAACCACCTCATCTGGCTCCTCTCGATGTGAAGAAGCAGCGGCTTTACTTTGAGTTCCTCACGGATGACAGAGCTTCTCACCCTATCTCTAAGGGAGAGCCCCGCCACACGGCGGAGGAAACTCATTTCGGCCGCTTGTACCCGTGATCTTGTCCTTTCGGTCATGACCCAAAGCTCATGACCATAGGTGAGGATGGGAACGTAGATCGACCGGTAAATTTAGAGCTTTGCCTTCCGGCTCAGCTCCTTCTTCACCACAACGGATCGGTACAACGTCCGCATTACTGAAGACGCCGCACCGATCCGCCTGTCGATCTCACGATCCACTCTTCCCCCACTCGTGAACAAGACTCCTAGGTACTTGAACTCCTCCACTTGGGGCAGGGTCTCCTCCCCAACCCGGAGATGGCATTCCACCCTTTTCCGGGCGAGAACCATAGACTCGGACTTGGAGGTGCTGATTCTCATTCCGGTCGCTTCACACTCGGCTGCGAACCGATCCAGTGAGAGCTGAAGATCCCGGTCAGATGAAGCCATCAGGACCACATCATATGGGCTCACCACCCATAGCAGGGGCCATAGAGGTCGGGTGCAATGTGAGCAGAATAATATTAACAAGTACTTATTAATGACTAATTAAGAGCCAATATGTTACTAATTTGCATGTTAATAAGCAACTTATGAATGGTGAATACGTTCCCCATACTAAAGTGTTACCAAAATCATAATTGGACCCCTTGAAGTAAAGTAATACGGTGTTTTGAAGTAAGATATTACCTGCGGAAGAGCTTGATGTTGCTCTGGTTGTTAGTAACGGTGGACCACTGGCTGATGAGCGGGATGGAGAGGTTTTTCCCCAAGTGGGAGGAGTCACGGGGCATGAGGGAGGAGCTAGAGCACAGACAAGGTTAGAAAGGGACGCAAGACATGAGGTCTTCACTAGAAGACGAGCGCTCGCTCACAGCTGAGCCTGCAGCTCCAGCACGACGGCCTCCAGCTCCTTCTTCTCGCGCTGACCCTGCACCGCCAGCTCGTCCATTTTGGCCCGCAGACGCTTGTTCTCCGTCTCCACGTTCTTCAGCTGCGACTCGCGCAGCCGCACCAGCTCCTCCAGGTAGCCCTGCGCGGAAGGGGAGAGCGGCAACTCAGCTGAGCCCGGGCGAGAGCGAGGCGAGGCATCCGTCACCTTCGAAACTGCTCTAAAACAACACCGCCAGGCAACTTCAACCCTTTACTAATACCCTCCTCCATTCACATCCCATCTCCGCGGATTATAAATAATCTAATGTAAATAATCAAAAAAACTTCTGATGTATTTACTTGCTCTTATGCTATTGAACTCACTATGTTCTCTGCTGGCTGTACTTATCCTACTAAGTAAGACCTACACTATTTCAATGTCGATTTCTCTGTTGTTGCAAATGTTAACGACTGAAGTATTGATATCAACCAAAGCTCCTCATCCCACCCCCCGGATTGTAAATAATGTAAATAATTCCATGTATATACTATGATGATCAACCTGTGTGATGACTGTATTATGCTGATAGTATATATTTGTACCATGAATTGATTAACGTGGACCCCGACTTAAGCAAGTTGAAAAACTTATTGGGGTGTTACTATTTAGTGGTCAATTGTACGGAATATGTACTGAACTGTGCACTGATAAAAGTATCAATCAATCAAACCTTCTGGGCGTAGACGATCTTGAACCGTTGCTCCATCTTGCGACACTTGTTGCTCCAGCTCTCCTCGTCGGTCACCAGCGGGACGTAAGGGTGCTCGGGGACGCTCTCCTCGCTGTTGCTGCTGTCCACGCTTCGCCGGTCCTCGTCGTCGCTTAGACAGTCGTAGCTAACAAGAAGGAGGGGGGAGGTTAGGGTGTGTGCTAATGCTAACAGCTAACAAGCTCACCTTTGGGTGAACTTCAGGTAAGGAGTGTAGTCGATCACAGCCGGGGATTTTCCATCCAACGTTTCCCCCTTCAAGCAGAAACTACATGGGAAATTGACATTTAATAACAAGACTTTTACTCCTTAAAACTGACATCAAGTTATTAGGAGAGTATTTTTTTAACCTGAACACACCCTGTCTTTTCCATCTCTGCAAATACACACATTGTTTGTTATTTAGGTCACGGAAGACGAGGTACCAGGAACAAGACGATGGTAGAGTTAACTTTCGGTTTCGATCCCCGCCAAGGCATTGCAGCAAACTGCGAAAACTGAAATCCAAGTAAGATTAAATATCTCTAAAAAGGGTGATATTTGCTTATTTTCTGTCTAATAAGATTCTTCTTCTTACTAAGCAGATTTTATGTTGGAGATCATGTTTCGTTTTTGTCATGTTTAGTTATTTTTTGGACACTTGTTTCCCACTTTTGCACTTCCTTGTTTCTCTTATCTCCATACCAACTCATTATTTTCCACCTTGTCCTCAAGTCACGCCCCTGTCCTCAGTTCTCACACCTGTTAATCATTATCATAGCTATTATTTAAGCCACAGTTACCAGGTAGTTTGCCTGGCAACATCCTTTTACATCAGTGGTCCCCAACCTTTTTGTAGCTGCGGACCGATCAACGCTTGATAATTTGTCCCGCGGCCCGGCGGGGGGATTCATTTTTTGTTTTTGTTTTTTCTTTGTCATGAAAAAGGGAGGTCTTTGTCATGAAAAAGGAAGTTTTTTGGGGTTTGTGCACTAATTGTAAGTTTAGCTTGTGTTTTTTATGTTGATTTAATAAAAAAAATAAACGTTTTTTTGTTTTTTTTTTATTAAAAAAAAAAATAATAATAAAAAATTATTCTGCGGCCCGGTACCGATCGGTCAGTACCGGTCCGCGGCCCGGTACCGATCGGTCAGTACCGGTCCGCAGCCCGGTGGTTGGGGACCACTGTATTACACAACTTCATTCATGCCAAGCCATGCGGTTTCCTTCATGCTCATGTCACAGTAAGTTTTGTTTTTTTTTATGTCACAGTTGTTTAATTTTGTTTTTGTATATAGTCATGCCATTGTGCTAGTTTTGTTTTTAGTAGTCTAGTTTGTTCTCCGCCATTGTGCGCGCCTTTTGTTTGCCTTTTGTTGTAGTTTGTTCGTGTTGGTAATAAATTAAAATGTACTTACAATCACGTCTCGCTCTTGCCAATTTCCCTTTGCATCGGAGAAACAAACTATACCATAGTCCAAGTCCTGACAGAGTGTTTTACTTGTTTTAAGGGTTTTGGTCCTAAATTATCTCAGTAAGATATTACAGCTTGTTGCTGAGATTTTTATGACCTATATTGAGTAAAACATGCAAATATGTGTCATCAACACTCACAAGTATAACACAACTTTTTTTAAGTAATAATTTCTTTCTTCAAACATGAACAAAAATCTGAATTTTGATACAAATGTGTCTCATAATTAAAACAGATGGACTTAGCTGTTTTTTCTTTTTAAATGCAACAATAGAAAATACGTAGTCCTATAGTAGTAGTACAGTTGGCACAGTACAGTAAACCGACAGTTAATATTTAAACATTTAACATGTGACATTTCAAACACTTTTGAACAGAAATAGTTCATCCACATTCAGATAAATTCTTCAAAATTACAATAAAAAAAAATTTGGCCGTGGGCCAGGCTGTATATATGCGCACTAATTGACTGAAAGAGCACGCACTTGGCGCGATGATGTCATGTTATCAATAAAAAATGCATTTTTCGACCATATGATTTGCCTGAGCGGCTATAAGACCCCGATAGTAACAAGCGGTTGCCTTGTTACCTTCCATTAAGAACAATAAATTAGTTTTAGTATAAGTTTGCTGGTTTTAAGAAATGTAATGCCGAGCGCATATCATTAGTCAAGATAATTATACTAATATTTACTTAATTTAAGAATATTTTTCAACATATTGTGAAAAAAGGTCTCATTTTTTTTTCTACCAAAAAAAGTGCACTTGTTATTCGTGAGAATATACTTATTTTAAGGTATTTTCGGGGTCCATTTAGGTTAGCTAATTTTACTTGTTTTGGAAAGTCTTGACAAGCCGAATTTTCTTGTTCTATAGGCAGATAATTTTCCATCCATTCATTTCCTACCGCTTGTCCCTTTTGAGGTCGTGGGGGGTCGCTGGAGCCTATCACAGCTGCATTCGGTCGGAAGGCGGGGTACACCCTAGACAAGTCGCCACTTCATCGCAGAAAAATTACTCCCAATGTCAATAATTCTCCCCAAACATGTTTCGATATCTGACAGGACATTTATTTCAATCAATCAATCAATCGATGTTTATTTATATTGCCCTAAATCACAAATGTCTCAAAGGGCTGCACAAACCACAACGAGGGCAAGGGCAAGGAAAAACTTAACCCAATTGAGTTCCTTTAAATATTATTCTCCGGTCTGCGCGCCACACTCCGCCAGTGTTGGTCGCCTCCATTACATCTCCTGTGTTTACATGCCAGAACTTCAATTTCATGCCAGGAAATCCAGTTTTTGTCCTTCTTTCCTGTCGTCTTCCCCGTCCTGTTTTGTTTGTTTTCGCCACCCCAGTTGCTCGACATGTCTGTAACACTCGGAGCGTGGGCTCATTGAAAGAGCGCGCAGAGTAATTTTGCTTAGCTCAAATAAAATACCTCTAATTTTTGTATTTTGTTTTTTTGTTTTTGAACACTGACTTTTTGCAGTGCAAGATGGCTACAACAACTTACATTTCTCATTTTTAAAAGCTATTTTTTAGTGTCTTAATGGATTAGTCCCTTATGTGTTGTGTGAAGAAGTATAAAGGTACGGTTTTGAAGGTGTGCAGACTCGAGCTGCGGTCGGTGGGAGCTGCAGAGTGAGAAGGTGCCGGACGACCCTGGGTCAGTCTGCGTTCTCAGTGAAGGCCTCACATCTGTGGAACTCTTTGCCACTGGAGTTAAAGTCCAGTTTTTCTCCACAAAACTGAAAAAGTGGCTTAAGGAAAATCGGAAGTGTGAGCACGAGAACTGGACATAGTGTGGACAAATGGGGCCAATAATATTCAATGTGTTTTTATTTTTGTACTTATGTTACTCCCTCCGAAGTCTTAATCAAAGTTTAAGTTGTTCGTTTTTCTTGGACAGACATTTATTTCAGCCACGCCTTTTTCTCGTTAACAACGATGCCAACACAATGCCAAAAATATGCCGTCAGAACTAATAAATAAGAAAAACAGAACTTACAGTTAGTCTGACATCAAATAAAACAAAATACATTTGTTGTACCGATCCGTTGTGGTGAAGAAGGAGCTGAGCCGGAAGGCAAAGCTCTCAATTTACCGGTCAATCTACGTTCCCATTCTCACCTATGGTCATGAGCTTTGGGTCATGACCGAAAGGATCAGAGTTTCCTCCGCTGGGTGGCGGGGCTCTCCCTTAGAGATAGGGTGAGAAGCTCTGTCATCCGGGAGGAACTCAAAGTAAAGCCGTTGCTCCTCCACATCGAGAGGAGTCAGATGAGGTGGTTCGGGCATCTGGTTAGGATGCCACCTGAACGCCTCCCGAGAGAGGTGTTTAGGGCACGTCCAACCGGTAGGAGGCCACGAGAAAGACCCAGGACACGTTGGGAAGACTATGTCTCCCGGCTGGCCTGGGAACACTTCGGGATCCCCCGTGAGAAGCTAGACAAAGTGGCTGGGGAAAGGGAAGTCTGGTCTTCCCTGCTTAGGCTGCTGCCCCCGCGACCCGAGCTCGGATAAGCAAAGGAAGATGGATGGATGGATGGACATTGATTTCACATACATTATCAGAAAGAATCATACCTCATTGGCCTCACAAACTCCGAGGTAATAAAGTTTCTTTTGAAGCCGAGACTCTTAACCTCTTCCATCAAATGCTTGCTGTCCGTCCCATATTAATTGTCCCTCCAAAAATGTGCCCAAACCAAAACAAAAAATATGTTCCGCTCCAATTTACATGAGTTTTGTAACAAAAATTAAAGTTAACATAAACTTGCATGAAATTACCAAAGAAAAAATTAACTTTAAGTCACATTATACGTAAATCCATCCATCCATCCATTTTCTACCGCTTATTCCCTTTCGGGGTCGCGGGGGGCGCTGGCGCCTATCTCAGCTACAATCGGGCGGAAGGCGGGGTACACCCTGGACAAGTCGCCACCTCATCGCAGGGCTTATATGTAAATATCAACTTATATTTATATATTTTATTTATTTATTCTAACCAACTATGAAATTATATAACATATATACAATGTGCTTCTGTCAGCAGCTATACATTGTCTTATCCATTTTGTATGTGTTTTACACTTTTCTCACCTTTTTAAAAAAAAGCCTAATCAGGGACAAGAGTCGCAAATTAGCCTGTGTGTTGCGATCCGCTGCTCGGATCTTCACAGATTGTTGTTTTGGTTCCATTTTCATTTCACATTCCGGTAGTTTGACCTCCTTATTTCCTGTTTAGTCTGTCACCATGGTTACATATTATTTCCACCTGCTACTCTCGGTTCTCGCACACCTGTTTCTCGTAATCACCTCCCTTATTTAAGCTTGCCCCTTTTCGTTCTTCATTCTCGGATCCTAATTTGCCTTCACGCAACAAGTGACGAATGCTTTGTATGTATATTCTCACTATCTTACACGCTACGCCTTTGTTTTATTCTAGCTCTCATGCTAATGGTTTGTTTTCCCTTTTTTGTGCCTTTGTGCCAAGTTTAGTTTTTTCTGTTTGTATTTCTAGCTTCCATGCTAGCGCCATTTGTTTGCCTTTCTGCTTAGCACCAGTATTTTTTGTTCCTAGCCTTTTTATTAATTTAATAAATACTTATATCTTACCTTATGCTGTGTTTTTGCTCGACGCATCCCTGGAGGCATCGCTATGCCGCACAAGTCTCACACTGTGGCAAAAAGTCATATGTACTTTGACATTGGTTACTTGTAGGTAGCAATGTTTCATTGTACTGTTCCTGTCAAATAAATACATAATTAAAAACGCATTTTTGTGTGACTTTTGCGGCCTAAAGTGCCTGACAGAGGCAAAAGTTGCAATATTTTGACATAAATTATTGATGAATCAGCTTGGGATTTTAGGAATTTGCTTAAAAAGCACAGGATTGCAACAAAACTTGAAAAAAAAAATACTGGAATTATGTTTTACTTGTTTTATATTACACAGACTTAAAAGTAGACACGATATCAGACCTGGGCAAATTAAGGTCCGGGAGCCACATGCGGCCCGTTAAGCTTTTCAATCTGGCCCGCCGGACATTCCCAAATACTTTTTTTAGATCCTTAAGATGGAAACTGTAGCTGCCATTATGATGTGCAGTGATATTCTCAAATGACCGTAAGTCTTGAGCTATGCAAAGTATTTCAATTGAATTTGCGCTTTTGAATGCTATACTAGTTACTATGGTCATCTAAGTCACAGCAGCTCAGACGAGGCACCAAGTAGTGTGGGTGGAGTGCGTTTCCACAGAGTGTCAGCCTGAAATGCGGGTGTAAGGGACAGACGTGGAAGAAGATTTTTCCAAAAAAGTTCTAAAGTTTAGTGATATATCAGATATATGAGATAGTTTTTTTTTTTTTATACCCATTTTACCCCCTTTTTTTACCCCGATCGAGACGGGGTAATGTTCATATGTTGTCAATACTCAGTGTTTTATTGTTCATAGTTGATATTGTAAATCCCACATTCTTTATTTTCATGTACATTCTTTATGTTTTTGCTGTAATAATTTGACAATTTTTGTTGGATTTTATTTCTTATTTTGGAATATATTACTTAGTTATGTAAGTTAAATCATTACAGTTTTTCAATTACTTTTTTTTTTTAATATATAAAAAACTCTATATTTTTTAAATATAGAAATAAATAAATAAATAAATAATTGTATAAAATGGAAAAAAAATTATGAAATAAAAAAAAAGTATTTAAATTACTAGTCTGTTCAACTTGAATGTGACAAAATTCTATAAAAACAAAACAACATTGTTATTTTAGTAAAAATGTGCACGTTTTCCGATTTTTAAGTACCAGTATTATCAGCTAAAATGTAAACGACACCCATCCCCGATCTTAAGATAGTGTTTTCCCACCTGGGTCCTCCGTGCTCAATCACTTATGTCTTGACATGACATTTATCATTTGTGTAATGTGCATGACAGGAGGGAAATGGGATTTTGCGTGGTGGGGGGCGTGGGCCTAATTATATAATAATGGCGGAAGGCACTGTTTTTAAAAAAAATGTAAAGCACTTTGGTTGAAAATGCTATACAAATAAAGTTGGATTTTATTTGATCCCGACGTCACAGACGCCATAAATCACATACAACTTAATATTAAGGCATGGAATAGGAAGACACAACAATAGCATAGCATGGGATGCTAAAGTGCTAACATTACACTCACATTTTCACAGTAGTATCATGCTAGGTTAGCATAATGCTAAAATTTACACCTCGCACGTTTGACTGACGAATAGCTGGCAGAGCTTTACTTTAAGATGTGTAGCAAAGCCTGTTTAAGCGCCTTTTCGCTCAAAAGCGCACTCACCTGAAGTCGATGGCGCTCAGGCCTATCAGCATGCCGGTCAGGACGGTGGCCTCCTCTCTCAGCATGATGGCGCCGTCGTCATAAAACCTCCTGTTAAGTGATGAAGACCGTGTGAAATCATTTAGTGCGCGCTGCACCTTTAAGAGTTTAGGCCTCACCTGGTTGTTCTGGTGTCCCTCAGGGCGGTGGACACATACTCCGACAGACGTTTCTCCATCAGCGCCACTCGAATCCATGCTCGACCCTAAAGACGGAGGACGGGACACTGCAGCCAGTCCACCATTCCACCTGACTTTGCCGCGCACGCTCTCACCTTGGCTCGGGACGTGCTGATGTTCTCGATGTTCTCGATGCTGGCGATGCAGTTGTTCTGCACCTTGCTGCACGCCAGTCGCACGTACTCCCAGAAGCTGCGCTGTCCTTCCGAGGTGAACCAGCTGCCCGAGCCTGGACGACCACGGCGGGACACGTGAAAGACGTTAGGACTTGCCGGCGTGCCTTGTACTTCGGGATGGGTACCGTTCACATTTAAACCAATTCCCAGTACTTGGAAATCGATACCGGTACTCAACATACCCATTTTCGGTACTTTTGTGTGCGTTAATAAATAGTAATTGTTTTGATAGTAAGATGTAATTTATTTAAACATATAAAAATATAAACTGTCCAGTTGTTATATCTTGTTTTATTACCACATTCCTGAGTTTCAATTACAGTTGCAAGTCCAAGACGTTAGATGGCAGTAGTGTATAGCAGTGGTCCCCAACCACCGGGCCGCGGAAGAATTTTTTTATTTATTTTTGTTTTAAAAGAAATAACAATAAAATATATATATATATATGTTACTATGGGGAGCTTTGACGGAGCAGAAACGTGCAAACTCGTTGGGAGTTTCCTCCTCTCCCAGCTTGCTAGCCTCAACCTGAACCTTGGTATTTACCGTGATGACGGACTGGCAGTGTGCCGCGCCTCGCCAAGGAGCAGCGAGAACACCAAGAAGCGCATATGCCAAATCTTCAAAGAAAACGGCCTACGGATCACGATTGAAGCCAACAAGCAAACCGTCAACTTCCTCGACGTCACTTTCAACCTGAGAAATAACAGCTACCAACCATTCACGAAACCCAACACAACACTCCAATACGTGCACCATGACAGCAACCACCCACCCACCACCACGAAAAGAATACCTACCGGGATTAATAAAAGGCTATCGATGCTGTCATCTAGCAAAGCTGAATTCGACCAAGCAACCCCCCCGTACCAGAAAGCACTTGATGAAAGCGGATACAACTTCACCCTCACCTATGAACCCACCCCAGGAAACCAACCAAAAAAGAGCAGAAAACGAAACAACATCATCTGGTACAATCCGCCATTCAGCAAAGACGTCTCAACCAATATCGGCCGCAAGTTCCTCACTCGGATCGACAAACACTTCCCCAAAGGCAACACCCTAAGAAAAATATTCAACAAGAACAACATTAAATTGAGCTACAGCTGTATGAATAACATACAACAAATCATTTCAAACCACAACAAAGCAATTGCAAAAGGACTGCCTACCCCCAGACTAAACGACTCTGAAACCAATAAAGAATGTAACTGTCGCAAGAAACCTGATTGCCCTCTCAACGGAGGGTGCTTACAGACATCAGTCGTTTACCAAGCAAAGGTAACACGCAAGGACATTAACACATCCGACACGTACGTAGGATTAACCGAAGGAGCGTTCAAAACAAGATGGAATAATCACAACGCCTCCTTTAGAAACCAGACTTTGCGGAATTCTACAGAACTCAGCAAACACATTTGGAACCTCAAAGACAATAATGTTGAATATTCAATAACATGGCAAATTCTTGCATCCAGCACACCTTACAACAGTGGTAATAAAAGATGCAACCCATGCTTAAAAGAGAAACTGTTTATTATATATCATCCAGATCTATCATCCCTCAACAAGCGCAGTGAAATCATTTCAACATGCCGCCACAGACGGAAACACCTCCTAGGTAACACATGAGCCAATCACCACACCCTACGCCTGCCTGTACCCACCCACTCTGTGCCCTATATAAACCATTGTATGTGAATGCTTCCATTAAAATCTCCTGATGATTGAGGGAACTCCTCATGAAACAGTTCTGTAGAGATGAAGTAGTCTTGTGATTTTTTCCCACACCTACATATATATATGTATATATTTTTATTTTATTTTATTAAATCAACATAAAAAACACAATATACACTTATAATTAGTGCACCAACCACAAAAACCTCCCTTTTTCATGACAAAAACGTCCCTTTTTCATTACAAATAAAAAAATAAAAATATTAAAAAAAAGGACCCCCCCCCCCAACTCCCACGGGCCGCAGGACAAATTATTAAGCGTTGACCGGTCTGCAGATACAAAAAGGTTGGGGACCACTGGTGTATAGTTTATGGTGTTAGCTAGTCAGTTCAGTGTTGTTGCACCATAAAAAGTGTTAATACAGTAAGTATTGTACTTATTACGCATCAGCGATTGTAACATGCTTCTTCGTTGTAGTGTTCATTAACAAATTCGGAGGTGTTGAAATCGCCATGTCAAATCGCTAATGCTTACTAGTCGCATGTCGATAGCCAAGCCAACGTATATTAGCATCAAGCTAGCACTTTTTCGGAAAAGTGGAGCCTTACTTGTAGCTTTTTTTTGAGTCAGTTTCTTTGTTGGCAATGAAAATTGCAACATTACCTAAGAGAAGTGTTTCTTAACCGTAGGGCTGGGGCCCATTATTGGGCTGAGAGCACCCTTTAGAGCAAATAGTAATTGTTTTAATAGTAAGATGTCATTTATTTTAACATATAAAAATATAAACTGTCCAGTTGTTATATCTTGTTTTATTACCACATTTCTGAGTCTCAATTACAGTTGCAAGTCCAAGACGTTAGATGGCAGTAGTGTATAGTTTATGGTGTTAGCTCGTCAGTTCAGTCTTGTTGCGCCATAAAAAGTGTTAATACAGTAAGTATTGTACTTATTACGCATCAGCGATTGTAACGTACTTCTTCGTTGTAGTGTTCATTAAAAAATTCGGATGTGTTGAAATCGCCATGTCAAATCGCTAATGCTTACTAGTCGCATGTCGATAGCCAAGCCAACGTATATTAGCATCAAGCTAGCACTTTTTTGGAAAAGTGGAGCCTTACTTGTAGCTTTTTTTTTAGTCAGTTTCTTTGTTGGCATTGAAAATTGCAACATTACCTAAAAGAAGTGTTTCTTAACCGTAGGGCTGGGGCCCATTGTTGGGCTGAGAGCACCCTTTAGAGCAAATAGTAATTGTTTTAATAGTAAGATGTCATTTATTTTAACATATAAAAATATAAACTGTCCAGTTGTTATATCTTGTTTTATTACCACATTTCTGATTCTCAATTACAGTTGCAAGTCCAAGACGTTAGATGGCAGTAGTGTATAGTTTATGGTGTTAGCTCGTCAGTTCAGTCTTGTTGCGCCATAAAAAGTGTTAATACAGTAAGTATTGTACTTATTACGCATCAGCGATTGTAACGTACTTCTTCGTTGTAGTGTTCATTAACAAATTTGGAGGTGTTGAAATCGCCATGTCAAATCGCTAATGCTTACTAGTCGCATGTCGAAAGCCAAGCCAACGTATATTAGCATCAAACTAGCACTTTTTTGGAAAAGTGGAGCCTTACTTGTAGCTTTTTTTTGAGTCAGTTTCTTTGTTGGCATTGAAAATTGCAACATTACCTAAGAGAAGTGTTTCTTAACCGTAGGGCTGAGGCCCATTGTTGGGCTGAGAGCACCCTCTAGAGCAAATAGTAATTGTTTTAATAGTAAGATGTCATTAATTTTAACATATAAAAATATAAACTGTCCAGTTGTTATATCTTGTTTTATTACCACAATTCTGAGTCTCAATTACAGTTGCAAGTCCAAGACGTTAGATGGCAGTAGTGTATAGTTTACGGTGTCAGCTAGTCAGTTCAGTCTTGTTGCGCCATAAAAAGTGTTAATACAGTAAGTATTGTACTTATTACGCATCAGCGATTGTAACGTGCTTCTTCGTTGTAGTGTTCATTAACAAATTCGGAGGTGTTGAAATCGCCATGTCAAATCGCTAATGCTTACTAGTCGCATGTCGATAGCTAAGCCAACGTATATCAGCATCAAGCCAGCACTTTTTTGGAAAAGTGGAGCCTTGTAGCTTTTTTTGAGTCAGTTTCTTTGTTGGGATTGAAAATTGCAACATTACCTAGAGAAGTGTTTCTTAACCGTAGGTCTGGGGCCCATTGTTGGGCTGAGAGCACCCTTTAGAGCAGGGTGTCAAATGTACAGGTTTTATACGGCCCGCGGGATGAGTTTGCTAAGTATAAAAATGAGTTTTAATATAAGAAACTGCTGTTCTAAATGTGTCCACTAGATGTCGCAATAGGAATTATTTGTATCGTAGTGGATTATGCCACATATGTAAAACAATATATATATAAACGACATGATGTTAGTGCGGGCTTCACGGTGTCAGAGGGGTTAGTGCGTCTGCCTCACAATACGAAGTTCCTGCAGTCCTGGGTTCAAATCCAGGCTCGGGATCTTTCTGTGTGGAGTTTGCATGTTCTCCCCGTGAATGCGTGGGTTCCCTCCGGGTACTCCGGCTTCCTCCCACTTCCAAAGACATGCACCTGGGGATAAGTTGATTGGCAACACTAAATTGGCCCTAGTGTGTGAATGTGAGTGTGAATGTTGTCTATCTGTGTTGGCCCTGCGATGAGGTAGCGACTTGTCCAGGGTGTACCCTGCCTTCCGCCCGATTGTAGCTGAGATAGGCGCCAGCGCCCCCCGCGACCCCGAAAGGGAATAAGCGGTAGAAAATGGATGGATGGATGATGTTAGTGCACCAGCCAAGGAAAATTAGCAAACTATATAAATAACATGTAATTTCCATCCATCCATTTTCTACCGTTTGTTCCTTTTAGGGTCGCAGGGGGTGCTGCATTCGGAAACATGTAATTTGATTTTGATATTATTTTTTTATCTTGATAGGTTGAAAATGAACACCAATGAGTTGACTGACAAACATTCTTACACAATTTATTCAGAAAGTATAAATAACCTCAAATAAAGATGGAATACTATTAACCGCAACATGTGAGTGTAAAAAAAAAACATGATTTTCACATTTTCAGAATGTGCTTGTTCTATTTTTAAACAAAGAAAACAAGCTGAAGTTATCTTTATTTTTAAGTTATTCTGCAGGATTTTACCATTTGATTGTAGATTTTTCTCCATGTGGCCCCCAATCTAAAATGAGTTTGACAGCCCTGCTTTAGAGAGACGCCAAAATTATGTGCCGCAGCGGTACTTAGTTGCAATACACTTTTCCACCACTCGTGGCAGTAGTGACAATCTCAAATAAACAGAAAAAGTCTGGATCTCAACTCATAGAGAAGTTTATCCTTCCATCCATTTACTACCGCTTACTCCTTTGGGGTCGCGGGAGGGCGCTGGTGCCTATCTCAGCTATAATCGGGCGGAAGGCGGCATTCACCCTGGACAAGTCGCCACCTCATCGCAGATAGAGAAGTTTCCATCCATTTTCTACCGCTTATTCCCTTTCGGGGTCGCGGGAGGGCGCTGGTGCCTATCTCAGCTATAATCGGGCGGAAAGCGGCATACACCCTGGACAAGTCGCCCCCTCATCGCAGATAGAGAAGTTTAATAAGCACAAAAATAATTACTAAAGTAGTGAATCTGTATTTATAAACTTTATGTTATCACTGTTTATTATGAAACATATGTATTCTTATTAGTTTATCCATTTTAGCACTAGATAATTGCATGTAAATATTTTTTTTATAATTTCTTTTAATAACCCCTTCTTGTACAGTGTATTTGATTATTTATTTATGTGTTAAAATACTAGTAGTAGTACAAGTTTATGTGTTGAATAAACAATCTTTTGTGATTAGCATATGGTTTAATATCATTTGACAAGGTTAAAAAACAAACATACGGCTCACGGGCCGGATCAGGCCCGCAGATAGGTTTTATCCAGCCCGCGTAATGAGTTTGCCAAGTATTAAAATGAGCTGCATTATTTTAAATGGAAGAAACTGCTGTCCACTGGATGTCACAATAGCAATTATGTTAGGACGAGCAAAAGGTACCAAGAAAAGCGTGGCTGCGGCTCCTCTCCCTCTACTCAAATGAAACTTTTTAATGTCTTCTGTTACAAACACTTTGAACACATTATTTGGCACCCTTACTCCCCCACAATGTTTCTGTTAAAAAGGAGAACATTTAACCCTTTCGAATACTATTTACCTCCGTTTCTTATGGTTTGTTGAGTTAGCACTGGATTGGTACGTGGGCATGACAAAGGAAGTATTTGATACCTAGAAGAGTTTACATGTGTTTTTGTTCAATCCCAGGAAGACTGGGATTTAAAATTGAATCCGTCACAGTTATTTGTTGACGAACCCCATGATGCAGAGAAGGAGGCAGGCATTGAATGGGAAAACGTGATTTAATTTAAATAATAGAACAAGAACAAACAAAAAGCACACACGTGGGCGGAATAACAAATTAAGGGAGCTAGCACTGGAAGCTAGAAAACGAAAAGGAACTTTAGCATGGAAGCTAGAGGGTAGCAAACAGAAAAACTGGAAATAACTAATGGCTAACAAGAACAGCTTACCGCGACGACAACCAGGACAAAATGTAGCACGGCAGGTAATAGCTGAAAAGAATCACAGACACGACAAGAGCAACATATGGCAACGACAAATCCGAATGACAATACAATGATTCAGCAACTGACTGGAGGAACAAAGCAGGTAAAATAGGAGCTGGCTGATTGACATCAGGTGTGACCAGATGCCAATCAGCCGCAGCTGAGTGAAAACAGGACACAGGGAGACAAACAGGAAGCTGAACCAAAATAAGAGCATTAAACAGGAACTAAGGACAGGAAATACTCAACACACAGAGGAGAAACTAAAACACAAACAAACTGTCAGTGGCAACTCTGACAGAATCCGAGCTTTTTTTATACACTGAGATGAAGTCTAAGCTCATTGTTTTTGAAACTGCACCAATTTCCTCAGAATATTCAGACGATTATTTGTGATTTGTACGTTTTTATAATGTACTTCTTCTATTTTTGACCAAAGTAAAACAACGAAAACCGTGACGATGGGTCACTTCATTTCTGTTTGTTTCCTTGTTTTTGTATTCTCTTCCTATCAGCGCTCTTATTTTGGTTTCCACTTCCTGCTTGTTCCGCTGAGCACTGTTTATTCACACACCTGCTCAGTGTTTTTTGTTCAATCCCAGGAAGACTGGGATTTAAAGTTGAATCCTAGCTTTTTTATACACTGAGATGAAGTCTAAGATCATTGTTTTTGAAACTGCACCAATTTCCTCAGAATTTTCAACAAACTTTAAGTGTTTTGTCCAGACGATTATTTGTGATTTGTACGTTTTCATAATGTATTTTTTCTATTTTTGACCAAAGTAAAACAACGAAAACTGTGACGATGGGTCACTTAATTTCTGTTTATTTCCTTGTTTTTTTTATTCTCTTCCTATCAGCGCCCTTATTTTGGTTTCCACTTCCTGCTTGTTCCGCTGAACACTGTTTATTCACACACCTGCTGTGGACCTGCTCAGTGATTTTGTTCAATCCCAGGAAGACTGGGATTTAAAGTTGAATCCTAGATTTTTTTATACACTGAGATGAAGTCTAAGCTCATTGTTTTTGAAACTGCACCAATTTCCTCAGAATTTTCCGACGATTATTTGTGATTTGTACGTTTTCATAATGTACTTCTTCAATTTTTGACCAAAGTAAAACATCGAAAACCGTGACGATGGGTCACTTCATTTCTGTTTGTTTCCTTGTTTTTGTATTCTCTTCATATCAGCGCTCTTATTTTGGTTTCCACTTCCTGCTTGTTCCGCGGAGCACTGTTTATTCACACACCTGCTGTGGACCTGCTCAGTGTTTTTGTTCAATCCCAGGAAGACTGGGATTTAAAGTTGAATCCTATCTTTTTTATACACTGAGATGAAGTCTAAGATCATTGTTTTTGAAACTGCACCAATTTCCTCAGAATTTTCAACAAACTTTAAGTGTTTTGTCCAGACGATTATCTGTGATTTGTACGTTTTCATAATGTACTTCTTTTATTTTTGACCAAAGTAAAACAACGAAAACTGTGACGATGGGTCACTTCATTTCTGTTTGTTTCCTTGTTTTTTTATTCTCTTCCTATCAGTGCTCTTATTTTGGTGTCCACTTCCTGCTTGTTCCGCTGAGCACTGTTTATTCACACACCTGCTGTGGACCTGCTGCCGATCAACATGTATGCTATTTATGCCTTGTCTCGAGCACTCCTCAGTGCTCGATGATAACACTTTATTTTGGAACGTTTATGCAAGACTGCTTCATTCAAGATTAAAACTCATCTTACCTTCTCTTCGCTCTCCTGGTTCTTGCATTTTAACAAAACGGCAGCCATGCGAGTTCCCAACAGAAAACAACCTGTAGTTGTCTTTATTTTTAAGTTATCGATCCATGATTTTACAATTCCGGCCCGCGTGTGCACAGATTTTCCTCCATGCGGCCCCTGAGCTAAAATAACTTTGACACCCCTGTGTTAAACTGTAAGTAGGTTAAATGTTATTATTGAATACGATTAAAATCAAGAATAAAATGATTGATTCAGTGTTAATATTTGGGTGAGCACTCTGTAGTGGAAAAGTTGGACCCCGAGGTCAAAAAGGTTGAGATGACATGGTATAGACCTTCTTTGGCTGAGTCCACTCTCAGTGCGAGAAGTGGGACTTTACGTGCACTCCAGGTATGCAAAACCAGGCGTCGTTAGATTTTATGTTAGTTGGTGCCCGATCGGACCGGCGGGATTTCGGTCTGTGCCAAAAAAAAAAAAAAGTACCAGGTTGTACCCATCCCGAGTTGTACTCATGTTTACCTTTAAAACGGTGGCTGAGGATGTGCTCCAAGATGGCGGCAAAGTTGATGAACTCCTCTGCCGAGTCGTCGATGGGCTCGGCGGTGTATTTCTCCAGAAGAGTCTTGACTGAGAATCTAAAAGGCGAGAAAGTGTAAAATATATATTGTATTTCCTTGAATTGCCGCCGGGGCGCTAATTAAATTAAAACCTCTTCTCACTCCTGCGCTTACCAAAGGCATGCGGTAAAAGTAAGCATGCGCTAGTTATTTTAAAACCTCTTCTCACTCCGGCACTTACCAAAGGCATGCAGTAAAAATGTAGGTGTGATGTAAGGATACCATCATGAAAAGCACGTTGAATAAAAAAAAAAACGATATTAAGGTTATACCTTTACTTATAAATATAGTCCATGCCAGCTCCTTCTGATTAAAAGCATCGATAACTTGTTTATATAAGTCTTCCTTATCTTTCTTCATTTTTAAAAGGCTCTCTGTCTTGATGGAGATCTTCCTTTATTACCTCCTGCAGCACATATCACGTCACTCATTTCACATGAATTGATTAACGTGGACCCCGACTTAAACAAGTTGAAAAACTTATTCGGGTGTTACCATTTAGTGGTCAATTGTACGGAATATGTACTGAAGTGTGCAATCTACTAATAAAAGTATCAATCAATTAAAACTTCTTCTGCAGCCGAGTAGTCGCAAGAAGGATCACTAGCGCCCTCTACCATCAGAAGGCGGGAGTCATTTAATGACTCATATTTGACAGACGCAGCTACGGTATTGTGACGGTCTCAAGCCGCCGTCTTGCAGGTTCCCTGGACCACCAAGGAAGGACATGGCTTGAGCAGTTTGACTTTGTTTATTTTTCAATAAAACCTTAGTCCAGGTCGCTCTTCCGCTCCTCCTCTCCGCTCGCTCGCCATCTCCTCGCCGCCATCTTGGCGTGCCCTGCCTGTCTGTCGGACCGTCGGCTCCACAGGTATATTAATAAAACTTCGCTGCTTACTGTTCTTTTTAGCATACCAGTATTCAATAGCTTGGACCTTAAATCCTACTGAATAGCTCTTAATCATCTTCACTTTATGCGATTTCAAATTACCGGTATTGAAATCAGACTCCTCCATTTTGAAAATGATGACAGGGGAAGTGTCACTCGTGACGTCACCAATTTGACCAGGCGGTAATATTAAGCATGCGCTAATTATTTTGCAAAGCGAATTTGACCCGGCAGTAATTCAAGGCAGGCGCATACTACATGCCCGGCGGCAATTCAAGGAAATACGGTATTTAACGTTTATTTAAAGGGGAACATTATCACCAAACCTATGTAAGCGTCAACATATACCTTGATGTTGCAGAAAAAAGACCATGTATTTTTTTAACCGATTTCCGGACTCTAAATGGGTGAATTTTGGCAAATTAAACGCCTTTCTGTTTATCGGTCTTTTAGCGATGACGTCAGAATATGACGTCACCAAGGTAACACACCCGCCATATTCATTTTCACATTACAAACACCGGGTCACAGCTCTGTTATTTTCCGTTTCTTCGACTATTTTTTGGAACTTTGGAGACATCATGCCTCGTCGGTGTGTTGTCGGAGGGTGTAACAACACTAACAGGGAGAGATTCAAGTTGCGTCACTGGCAAGAAATCTGCCGCCAGACCCCCATTGAATGTACCAGAGTGTCTGCACATTTGACCGGCGATGCTAAGGCAGACATGGCACAGAGATGTATGGATAACCTGCAGATGCATTTGCAACGATTAATGCAACGAAATCACAAAGGTGAGTTTTGTTGATGTTGTTGACTTATGTGCTAATCAGACATATTTGGTCGCAGCATGACTACCAGCTAATCGATGCTAACATGCTCTGCTAATCGATGCTAACATGCTATTTACGCTAGCTGTATATACATTTGAAACTAGATACCCACATTTAATGCGAAACAAACACTTACCAATCGACGGATTTAAGTTGCTCCAGTGTCACAAGATGCGAAAGTCCTGATCGTTTGGTCCGCACATTTTACCGGCGATGCTAATAAGGCAGCCATGCTATGGGCCACTTTATTAGGTACACCCACGCTATGGCCGAATAGCGTCAATAGCTATTCGCTCAATAGCTTCAATTTCTTCTTCAATTTCGTTTTCGCTATCTGCCTCCATACTCCGACCATCTGTTTCAATACATGCGTAATCTGTTGAATCGCTTAAGCCGCTGAAATCCGAGTCTGAATCCGAGCTAATGTCACTATATCTTGCTGTGGTAAGCGCCATGTTGTTTGTATTGGCAGCACTGTGTGACGTCACAGGGAAATGGATAGTGGTTTCGAAGATAGCGAAAATAAGGCACTTTAAAGCTTTATTTAGGGATATTCCGGGACCGGTAACATTTTGAAAAAAACTTCAAAAAATACAACAAGCCACTGGGAACTGATTTTTATTGTTTTTAACCCTTTTGAAATTGTGATCATGTTCCCCTTTAACCAGGAAAAAATCCCATTGACATCAAAAACATGACTACCGAGCTAAAGGCCTAGTCTATCCACTCAACAGCACAGGGTTAAAAGGGCCCGGCTCTGATTTGTTCCGTACGCAGTGGACAAACGCACTACTGTACTTGAACGCGGCAACAGTCGTGAGGTGGCGTAGGGGGCGGAGCTTCCTTGGCGGTGTGAACCACGCCATCTTATCACTGAGGTCACCCCGATTGTCTTGTGTGCCGCACAATGCACCCCTTCAGTGTTGTCATGGCAACAATACAATTAACCCGCTGTCTTTGCGGGCGTCGCGGTCCTTTTGTGGGCCTCCCGGCGTGAAAAAAAAAAAAATCATCAAACGCTTATCCCCCCTCCCCCTCATCGCCGCTATTTAGGGTCTGTTGGCGCTTTAGTTTAGCACTTTTCACAAGCGTCGGTCCGCTGCACCCCGAAAAAGGACGGCCATGCGGCGCGCATGCTAGGAGACGGCATCAAGGTGCCAGCTCGGGTTGCCCACCTCCGCATCCGCCGCAGCGATGGGCAACACGAGCATCACCGAGGGCAAGACCGCCCTGGCAGTGGGAAGCACCTCCATCGCCAGGGGGAAGACCACCGTCTCCATGGGCAACTCCTCCATCTTCAGGGGAGTGACCACCACCTCCATGGGAGAGTCCACCATCCAGAGGCAGAAGACCACGGTGGCTCTGGGCCGGGCCAGCTTCAGCCGGGGAACCACCACCACCTCCTTCCGAAAGGCGTTCATGCCCAAGCGCCGGACCACCTAGATGGGCGCCGGGCGGCCCGACAAAGACTCAAAGGGCGAGTGGAAGACCTCCTTCACCTCCAGCAAGACCTCCTTCAGCAAAGGCAAGGTCTCGCTGCTCAGGACCAAGCACGCCGTCACCTGGGGCCAAGCCGCCATCTCCTGGAGCAGGGGCACGCTGACTTTGGGCAAGAGCGGCGTGGCGGTGGGGACCACCTCCCTCACGCGGGGGAGGACCACCAGCTCCATCGCCACCCTGACCCTCGCCCACGGGACTAGGAGCGTGTCCGCGGTCCGGACCACCCTCCGCAGGGGCGCCGAGACGCACAGCAACGTCTACTGGAATTTCCACGCATGAACCCCCCCTCCCCATGCAGCGCGCGGGGTCACGAACAAGGAGCGGCCTGTCCGCTCGGTGCAAGCAGGTCAGTAACGCTGACGTGTCGGAGGGTCTTAAAGGGGGCGGAGGTCTGGAATCAGAAGTGGTCCGTGAAATGTTTAACCTTTGAAAGGGGTCTGGGTTGGTTTTTGCCTCATTCCTCATAGAGAGGGAGTGAAGAATGCATGAAAGAGATGATACAGTATGAAGTAGAGATAGTCCCCACTTTTTCGACGCAGGATTCTCACAGGAATGAGGCAAAAATACAACCAACCCGACTGTGCATGCTTAGCAGTAATATTAATATGAATAAAACCAGGTTGTTTCCAAGCCAAAGAACAATGGGGTGATGTCACCGCAACAATGTCCCCTTTAGTTGTCCAGTGGGACAATCGTGCGACTGTCGAAGCCCCCCCCACCCCCTTTGCACCCCGCCCTCCACATAGGCAGCGGCCACCTACGGGCCCCTCTGTCCATTCACGGCGACCCAAGAGTGGTATGCGGCCTCGCCAGGCCCACGTCCAGCAGCTCAACGGAGGCATTATCGCGCTCTCGGCGCTTAGCATTCCGGTGCGCTCGGCGTCCATGTTACTTGCAAAACGGGCGTGCGTGCCGCAGGAGCGTGCCATGCCCAGCGCCGAGTGAGCCCTTTGAGAAGCGCCGCTGGAAACCCGTCCCGGGCGGAGACGCCTAGCTCGGCCCCCATGGGCAACACCAGCTTCACCGAGGGCAAGACGGCCCTGACGCTGGGCAACACCAGCATCAAGCGGGGCAAGTCCAAGCTGGCCCTGGGGAACACCTCCATCTCCAGGGGCAAGAGCACCACCTCCATGGGCTCCTCCACCATCACCAGTGGGAAGACCAAGATCTCCCTGGGGGGCGCCTCCTTCAGCAGAGGGACCACCACCACCTCCTTCCGGAAAGCCATCTTCCCCAAACGCAAGACGCTCTAGGTGAGGAGGGGGGGGACCTCACCTGGGCGTGGACCGAAACAGAACATCTGCAACTGCTCTTCTCTTTTTTTGGATTAATTTCACTTCTGGTTAGGTTTGACTTTTAAGGGCCAGGCAGGACTCGCCGGTCAAACAGGTCAGTGGCGTCCTTTTTAATGTCAGACCTAAACCAACACACTTCTTCATGCTTCCTGCAGGAGGTCATGTGATCACCTGAAACTCTCCATCACACCAAGTGTATATTTCTCATTTCGAGTCAAAATATCGAAACAAACTTAAAACAAGTCACAATCTATGGCAGGGGTCAGGAACCTTTTAGGCTGAGAGAGCCATGAAAGCCAAATATTTTGAAATGTATTTCCGTGAGAGCCATATCATATTTTTTAACACTGAGTACAACTAAATGCGTGCATTTTTTAAGTAAGACCAACATTTTTAGAGTATAATAAGTCTCTAATTCTTTTTAATAACATTATTTCTTGAAAAGGTGCGGTAGAAAACGGATGGATGGATTAAAAAGCATGAGAATGTTTTATATTTTGAACGTTATTTTTAACATCGTGATTACCAGCAGAATTATTCATTACTTATCGTGTTAAGCAATGTCAGCTAAGATTTATCAGAGAGCCAGATGCAGTCATCAAAAAACCCACATCTGTCTCTAGAGCCATAGGTTCCCTACCCCTGGTCTATGGGCTTGTTTTAGGCAATAGATCCGAAGAAAAAAAGATAAATGTTTTATAAGATACAAAATGTTACAATACTAGTAGCTAATAATACGTTTTAAGACCACTTTTAAGTTTTAAAAGCTTAAATATTTTGACCTGTTCCACTGGCAAGATTTTATTGCTCATCAAAAGCAAAAATAACTTGCATTGATAGTTTTTTTTTTACTCTTTTTAAGAGGAAATTTTCTTGTTGCTCAAATATCCCCCCCAAAAAATTTAAAATGTTAGAAATTAAAGCATGCAGGGGACATTTGGATATATTTTCATTTTCAGCACGTTTCATTTTCAGAATGTTAAAGGTCCAAGGGACCCAAAAGGGTCTCAGTCACTAAAGTGTTAAAAAAAATTCATTTGTACATTTTTACTTTCAATGCCTCAATTTTTATAGATCAACTTCAGATCTGTCCGTTGACATATTTAATTTTTTTTTTTTATGTTTTATGCCCTTTTTGCTAAATAAAATCCAGATTTGTTATGGCAAAAACATCAAATATGCAAGACTTTAGCCCAGTAATTGGAGCCTTAATCAGATCAATAATTCATTACACCATCAATTTGGGGTAATTTTTTTGTTAATATGTTTTTTTTAATGCTAAAAAGATGCCAGGTATCCAAAAGGGATAAAAGTTTTAAAAATAGGTCACATTAATATATATCACTTTCAACGCTCAGATATATCTGACGATTTTACGCTTTTTTTCTTGTTTTTATGTTTTCTTATTTTTTATGCCCTTTTTTTCAAATATATCACACAAATTATGCAATATTTTCCCAACAAAAGTGGAATATTTGACATGAAGTCATTTGAATATGTCAATAATTCGTAACAACATTGATTTTGATACAATATTATTATTTGAGCAATGGCAATTTTAAAGATAAAAAAAGCCTGCATTGTAGCTTTGTGTTATTAGAGTCAACATTGTAACTTTTCATCCTGTTTGCTCTTTTATTCCATTTTTTCTCTTTTATTTTGGAATAGATTTTTTTTAAATTGTGCCACGGGCCGTAAAAAAAACCCTTTAATATAAAAAACACATAAAATCGAATTCATACATTGGTACCTCAGTTTTAAACCTCCATGTGAGTCACTTTACTCTATATTTGAGCCCCATTTTTCAAACACAATTTTGGTTACGGCACGGCCGAACATTGCTTCTAACAAACGAGTCTGTTTGTCCACGTACAAATCCACGTAATCGAATGCCCACACAAAGAATCCACGCCTTGGTGATTCCGTCTCGGCGACTGCAAAAAGATCCGTCATGGGGCCAAAAAAAGTTGCGAGTGACAGCCCTTTGACAAAGAACCATCTTCAAAAGTGATATTTATTTATGTACATCTCAATCACTATTTGTATTCTTATTTCCCATTGCTTTCTGCACTGTTACTATTTTCGATAAAATGTGTTTTGTGTTCATAAAATTGCTTGGATTTGTGTACAGTTTAGTTTTAGTTGTTTTTTCAATCATGGCACCTTTGTAGTAAAAAGTAGAGTGGGGGGTTCTCATGTCACTAGTGACCTCGTTGACGAGATATAGCACATCTCAGAGTATTACGACCCAAAAGCAACATGCTCTTGGTACCGTTTGACACTGGAAAAACAACAGATTGTTCTTCTGAAATGATTCTTTTGTAACCTCCCCCCCCCAGCCCCCATCTTGGCCCAGCACCCACTCACACATCGCTTCAAATGCCCTCTTGTTCCTCGACCGCACCCTTCTACTGTACAGTGGGACCTCTGAAGGCGGAACACAGTTCGTGCCGCCATTGCGGTCGATCAGGACACATGTTTAACATTATAAAGTGTAAAAAGAAGTGGTATTACTTAAGGGTGTCCTGATCTGATATTGATATTACTCCGATATTAGCAACAACAAAAAAGTATGTGGTCATATATGTGCTTGCATGTAAAATGTGCGATATCATGTGCGATACAAGCAGTCCTGCAGCGTGTTTACTTGTGCAAAGCTGGACAAAAGGTAAACATGCTAGTCTTTAGGCTCCTATGAGCTAGCAGCTGCACAACAGCTAAGCACACAATAGCACACAAGCTAGACATTCACAATAATAATTTTTAACAATATTGCAGTCAATACATTAATTAATACAAACAAGTATCAAATAATTATAGTTGCTTATTATTTACACATATAAACTCTTCAAGGCAGAAACGTACTAGAAAGTATACAGTAACAAACGTGTCCGCATCATGAGCTTGACTTCATGAATTATTGTGACGAGATGTCACAAAAAAATCAATCAACTTAAAGACAGCATAAGTCAATGCCAGATGGTTGATAATAATTATGGGACCACGAGATGTCACCAAAAAAAAAATCAATCAACTTAAAGACAGCATAAGTTCATTCCAGACAGTAGTTAATAAATAGGTTAGTGTTTTTTTTTATACTTACCATTTCTAACATTCCTCAATACAAAATAATAGAAGTGTGTATGAATCCCGCTGATATCGTATCCGATCAATATCGGTATCGGCCAATACTCAAAGCACCAATATTGTATCGTATCGGACAGAAAAAAAAAGTTGTATGGGGACACCCGTAGTAAAAGTATAAAAAAAACTTTATTTTGCAGACAAGCAAGTCTGCTTACGTCACTTCCTGTACCTCAATAAAGCCAAAGAAAATGTAAAACATGCATCATGACGCTCACTCAATCTACGAGTCACTTGACTACATTTTGTCACTTTAAAGGATTATTTCACACAAAATATTGGTCAAATTCAGGATTTTACACCATAGGGTTGTCCGAAGTCCATCCATCCATCCATCCATCCATTTCCTACCGCTTATTCCCTTTGGGGCAGCGGGGGGCGCTGGTGCCTATCTCAGCTACAATCGGACGGGAGCGGGGTACACCCTGGACAAGTCGCCACCTCATCGCAGGGCGGTTGTCCGAAGTGTGAACATTTTATTTCCCCCCTGCATATTGTCTTTACAATCTTAAATATTATGCTATTTGTTTCGTCAACGAGAACTTAAAGCCAATATGTTTTCTTCAGATAGGTTATCATATATTGATCACTTTTAAAGATGCTTTTAGCATCATTTAGGGAGCTGCATTCTATTTGCGTATGAACTTTGTGAACTACATTTTTTTACTTCAAATGTTGCTGACAGTTTAAATTAATAAAGATTTGTGAGCAAATTATGTGTGCTCAAAAAGTCAGTTTGTTTAAATACAGTGTTTAAAAATTAATCCATCCATCCGTCCATCCATTTCCTACCGCTTGTTTCAGTGCAAAGAAATTTGGTTTATACAATAATTTACGTGTATAAATATTCTGTCTATAAAAATAATTACGTGTATAACAATTCTGTGCAAAAAAAACATGTGTATAAAAAATAATTTTGTGTGTAAAATTTCAGTATATGAAAACATTTAGGTGTATAAAGAATTTGTGTAAAATATTCAGTGTACAAAAATAATTTAGTGTATACAATTTTAGTGTGTAAAAACAATTAAGTGTATAAAAATTTAGTGCAAAAAAAAAATCTGTGTATAAAATTTCAGAGTATAAAAACAATTAAGTGTATAAACATTTAGTGCAAAAAAATCAGTGTATAAAAATAATTAAGTGTAAAACAAATCAGTGCAAAAAAGAAATCAGTGCAAAGATAATTTATAGTATAAAAATTAAGTTTATAAAAATAATGTTGTGTATAAAATTTCAGTGCATAAAAACAATTAAGTGTATAAAAATGTAGTGCAAAAACTTCAGTGTATAAAATAATACATTGTATACAATTTCAGTGTATGAAAACAATTAAATGTATAAAATTTTGTGCTAAAAAAATCTTTGTATAAGATCATTTTCTGTATAAAATTTCTGTGCATAAAAACAATTAAGAGTACAAACATTTTGTGCAAAAAATAATTCAGTGTATAAAAATCATTTAGTGTGTAACAATTCAGTGGAAAAAAAGTCAGTGGAAAAATAATTTTGCGTATTAAAATTTCATTTAGAAAACCAGTTTAGTGTATAAAAGTTCAGTGTATAAAAATAATTGCGTGTATAAAAATTCAGTGCAAAACAAATCAGTGTAAAAAATATTTTACTATATGAAAATTCAGTTTACAAAACAATTTAGTGTATAAAATTTCAGTGTATCACAACAATTAAGTGTATAAAAATCTAGTGCAAAAAAATTCAGTGTATACAAATAATACAGTGTAAAAAATGTCAGAATATAAAAAAAATAAGTGTATAAAAATGTTGTGCAAAAAAATTCAGTGTATAAAAATAATTGAGTGTCTAACAATTCAGTGGGAAAAAAATCAGTGGAAAAATACATTTAATTGTAAAAATTCAGTTTATAAAAAGAGTTAAGTGAATAAATATTTAGAGAAAAAAATCAGAGTATAAAAATAATTTAGTGTATAAAATTTCAGTGTATGGAAAAATTTAAGTGTATACAAACTAATTGTGTGTAACAATTCAGAGAAAAAAAATCAGTGTAAAAATAATTTTGTGCATAAAAATTCATTTTATAAAAATAATTAAATGTATAAAATTTCAGTGTATACAAACAATTAAGTGTATAACAATTTAGTGCAAAAAATTTAGTGAATAAAATAATTTTATTTATAAAATCTTAGTGTACAAAAACAATCTAGGGTATACAAATTCAGTACAAAAATATTCCTTGCTAAGGTTCTGAGACAGAATCGATTGCTTTGGTGTTAATTTATCAGAAGTTTTGAGTAACACATTTTTACACACCAAATTTTAAACACTTAATTTTGAAACAATAAATCTTAACAAATAATTTCCAAACACACAAATTTTGCTCACCCATTGGTATTCAATTAAACTGTCAGCATAATTTGATGTAAAAAAAATTCAGGTACATAAATTTAGTTTCCAAAAGAGCTTTCGTAATAAAGACACGCATTACTATTTCCTCTACAATCGCTTCTGATCTCCTTCTTTCTCTTTTTTTTCCCCCACCATTTCTCTCTCCAGTCAAATTAGCAGCAGATGACGACGCAGCAGAGGAGACGTCCAAGTGCGGAGATAAAGAGAGAGAGAGACAGAATAAATAAAGAGAGAGAATAAATGTCTGATGAATAATTCAGGGAGGATACTTTGGGTGGAAGCCATATTGAAAGTGAAACTTCAGTCGGGCGTGTCTCCCATCCTTCCTTCAATCTTGCCCATGGATGCTTAGCAAGTGTTTGAAGGTCCGAGGACGTGTAGCTGCTCGGATTGAGAACTATTTTGAACGCGCTTCAAATTCTTGTGAAAGCGGAAGAATGTGAACATTGAAGTTTCCCATTGGCCGCAAATATTTACCATTGAAACTGTTTTAGTGCTGTCATTTCCCCTCCGGTCCTCACGGGGGCGCTGAGAGGAGCAACAAAGAAGAAGAGTCGCCCTATTTTTGGAAAATCTTTTTTTTTGTCCATATTTGACAGTTTTGTTTTCATCCTCAAGCATGTTCTCGCCTCCTCAGAGTCTCACAGTTCTTGTTTTTTTTCTCCCCCCTGATAGGTCCACGTCGACACAGTTCCTGCCCCAATCCCCTGACGCCACGCCAGAGAAAACAAACACTAAACAAACAACAGGAGGCCTCGATCAAGAAATTGTCCAAAAATCCATTCAGTGAGACAGCTTGTTGCTAGCGGCAACAGCAGATTAGACTGTGCATGAGAAATAAGAGGATGTCGCTAGGCTGCCTGCTCTTCTTCTTCTTGCTCTACTTTTGACGCTTCCTGGTTTTTGATGATGTCACAATATCTTCATCGTGGTTTTTCGAGCCTTAATGAAGACAAAGTCCACTGTCCCCTGCGTTGTACCCCAACAAATCCAATAGGCCCAGGACTAAAGAGTGGTACTCAGTACGGGCGTGAATCTTCCATCCGATTCCGATTCCTGTAGTGACAATTCCATTCAGAATCGATTCAACACAATTTTTAATTTAAAGAAATTCTCCCAATGTAGAAGTTGGAATTGTTATTTGAAAAAAATCCAATTGTATTAATTTTCTAAAATATGTATTTATATTTTCATTAATTGACAATTTATTATAATTATTATTTTATTTTTATTTTTGTATTATGAATCGATTTAGAATCGGGATGAATAAGAAAAAAGAATTGTGATTTGGAGGTAAGTCGATTTTTTTGCATGGAGCTAGCCTAAAAACGTCATTTTAAAAACAAAAAAATGTTTAGTCCTTTTTGAAAGTTTTTTTTTTTTTTTTTAATGACATTTTTTTTTGTTGTTTTAACATTATGAATTGATTATGAATCAGAATGAATAAGAATTGAGATTTGGACGTGGGTCGATTTTTTGCATGGAGATAGCCTAAAAACATCATTTTAAAAACAAAAAACCTATAGTCCTTTTTAAGTTTTTTTTTTTTTTTTTTATATATAAAAAAATATTTTTTCGATTTTTTAATCAATTTAGAATCGGGATGAATAAGAAATAAGAATTGTGATTTGGATGTGAATCGACTATTTAGCATCGAGCTGGCCTAAAAACGTCATTTTAAAAATTGATTCCGACAAAACAGAGAAAAGACAAAACATTTTTTTTTTTTTTATTAATTTCAAATAAATTACAATTTATTTAAATTATTTTTATTTTATGTAAATGTATTTTGAATCAGCACGAATAAGAATCGGGATTCGGACGTGAATTGACTTTTTGTGCACGCCAAATGCTAAAAGGAGCTCCATTTTGCATGAATTGTGTTACATTAGTCCTCGCCCCTTCCTGCTCTGTCACTGATAAGAACATTATGGCAAATTTTCCTAAATTATTTGTTATTTTGCAATATAAATATATTTTATCGAACAATTTATTCATGACTTTTAGTACCAAACATGCATCAAATTAAATTAAAGTTTGATTTAAAAAAAATAATCATAAAATTCATAAGATTATTTGGATATTTACTGAGAAATTTCAATTATTGCAATTCAAATATTCACAGAAGTGTGCTGAAGTTGCAAATCCCAGTCACATCTGTGCCCCAAATTCTGTCAATACTTACATAACGTATGTCATGTAAGAAAAAAAGACCCTCCAAAAGGTGCCCCACAAACACGGTTGTTAAAGTTAATATGCATGTTAAAGAGAGAGCAGGTATTGTAAGTGTTAGGTTTCACGAATAATAATCATAATAATCATAAAAAAACTGTGCTTGGTGCATTAATCCACCGCTAACGTCCGCTAAGCTAGCACGGCAGCTTGAGGCCTGAGAAAGTAGGCCGCACCCCCGAGTCCTGCACCATCAAGACCACAGCCAATCCAGGACCCTCGCCGCCATTTACCACTCGACACGGATGGCGGGGCCGCCCTCCTCTCTCAGAAACCTCACGACTGTCGCTCATTAGTGGGAGTGCAAAGAAGCGCAGTAATCCAATACTGATGGAAACGTGTGCGTGCTTTTGTTTGCGTCTCTGTCCTTGTCGGCTTTCTCCGTCCTTAAAACGCTCTAAAAAGGTCTCTCAGGTCCGTCTGTGTCAGCGCCGCTAATCTCGGTCTTTATTTTCTTTCTGCACCATGTGACTTTGCGTGTGCCTCGCTGTTTGTAGCGCGAAAACTAAGCAGGAACGTTGGAACGTACTGGAATAAAAGCTCTTGATGGTGTGTCTATTTTGGAGTTTTGTCCTTCTTTATCCTTGACATTTATTACAAAAGGCTCACTTGCAAAATTAAAATCAGCATATCTACTGTCCAGTTAATAATGTGGACTATCATGTACTTTCCTACTAGAATGTGTTTAAGTTCCATGTCTATCCCAGCTGGGTACACCCTGGATACTAAAAACGGTTGGGTTAAAAAGTAACCCAATTTTGACCCAACTCCTGGTTCAAAAAAGGACAAGCCCCTTATTTGAGTTATTTTAACTCAACATTTTGGGTTAATTTTTTCAACCCAACTTTTGGGTTGACTTATTTAACCCAAAAGTTAAATTATGCTAACTCGATGTTGGTTGATTCATAACCCAGCTATTAGGTTTAATTTATTCAACAAAAAAGCTCACTACAATGTTGGGTTATTCCCAACCCAACTATTGGGTTGCGCAATTTTGCGCTCATCAACCCAATAGTTGGTCAAAAATGATAAACTTTACTGCTGGTTTGTCCTATTCCTTCCCAACTGCCGGTTCAAAAAGGGACGAGTCCCTTATTTGACTTATTTTAACTCAACATTTTGGGTTAACTTTTTCAACCCAACTTTTGCATTGAATTAGTTAACTTAAAAGTTGAATTATGCTAGCTCAATGTTGTTTGATTCATGACCCAACTATTTGGTTTGATTGATTTAACACAAAAGCTGACTTAAAGTTAAAGTACCAATGAATGTCACACACACACACTAGGTGTGGCGAAATTATTCTCTGCATTTGACCCACCACCCTTGATCACCAATTGGGAGGTGAGGGGAGCAGTGGGTAGCAGCGGTGCCGCGCCCAGGAATTAATTTTGGTGAGTTAACCCCCAGATCCAACCCTTAATGCTGAGTGCAAAGCAGGGAGGTAACGGGTCCCTATTTTTTAGTCTTTGGTATGACTTAGTCGGGATTTGAACTCACGACCTACCGCTCTCGGGTTGGACACTCTACCCACTAAGCCACTGATGCTCAATAGATCCATTCATCCCTCCATTTTCTACCGAGTATTTCCTTTAAGGTTGCGAGGGGGCGCTGGTGCCTATCTCGGCTACAATCGGGCGGAAGTACACCCTGGACAAGTCGCCTCCTCATCGCAGATGCTCACTACAATGTTGGGTTATTCCCAACCCAACTATTGGGTTGCGCAGTTTAGTGCTCCTCGACGCAAAAGTTGGTTAAAAATAATACATTTTACTGCTGGTTTGTCCTACTCCTTCCCAAGCGTTGGTTCAAAAAAGGACGAGTCCCATATTTGAGTTATTTTAACTCAACATTTTGGGTAAATTTTTTTCAACCAAACGTTTGCATTGAATTATTTAACCCAAAAGTTGAGTTATGCTAACACAATGTTGGTTGATTCACAACCCAACTATTGGGTTGAATTTATTTAAACACAAAAGTTGAGTTATGCTCACTACAATGTTGGGTTATTCCCAACCCAACTATTGGGTTGCGCAATTTAGCGCTCCTCGACCCAATAGTTGGTTAAAAATTATAAACTTTACAGCTGGTTTGTCCAACTCCTTCCCAACTACTGGTTCTAAGAAGGACGAGCCCCTTATTTGAGTTATTTTAACTCAACATTTTGGGTTAATTTTTTCAACCCAACTTTTGTGTTGAATTATTGAACCCAAAAGTTGAGTTATGCTAACTCAATGTTGGTAATTCATAACCCAATTATTGGGTTGAATTTATTCAACACAAAAGTTGAGTTATGCTCACTACAATGTTGGGTTATTCCCAACCCAACTATTGGGTTGCGCAATTTAGCGCTCCTCGACCCAATAGTTGGTTAAAAATTATCAACTTTACTGCTGGCTTGTTCGACTCCTTCCCAACTACTGGTTCTAAGACGGACGAGCCCCTTATTTGAGTTATTTCAACTCACTATTTTGGGTAAATTTTTTATACACAACTTTTGCATTTAATTATTTAACCTAAAAGTTGAATTATTCTAACTAAATGTTGGTTGATTCATAACCCAACTATTTGGTTTAATTTATCTATCACAAAAGCTGTGTTATGCTCACTACAATTTTGGGTTATTCCCAACCCAACTATTGGGTTGCGCATTTTAGTGCTCCTTGACCCAATAGTTGGTTAAAAACTTTACATTTTACTGCTGGTTTGTCCTACTCCTTCACAGCTACTGATCAAAATAATTTTTATTCCGTTAAAATATACTCAAAAGCAAGATATGAGTATATGGTCAGAGTAGTCCTAAACATCATGCTCAAAAATTTGTATGTACATAAAGTGTGTGATTGTAAATAATGTTAATGAGATTGATCCATAATAAAATTCCCTTCAAGAAAAAAAAGTAACTTTTTTGATAAAAAAGAAAATGCGTTCCTCATTGAAAAACAACCCAAAAATGGTTCATATTTTCGAAAACCCTGAAATTGAGTTAAAATAATACCCTTATGACCCAAAAAATGGATTGCTCTTCATAAAAATAACTCCAAAATTTAACCCAACACCTGCAACTCATAAATTGGGTTATCAAAATAACCCAGCATTCTTTAAAATTATTTTTATTCCGTTAAAATATAGTCAAAAGCAAAATATGAGTATATGGTCATAGTAGTCCTAAACATCATGCTCAAAATTTTTTATGTACATAAAGTGTGTGATTGTAAATAATGTTAATGAGATTGATCCATAATAAAATTCCCTTCAAGAAAAAAAAGTAACTTTTTTGATAAAAAAGAAAATGCGTTCCTCATTGAAAAACAACCCAAAAATGGTTCATATTTTCGAAAACCCTGAAATTGAGTTAAAATAATACCCTTATGACCCAAAAAATGGATTGCTCTTCATAAAAATAACTCCAAAATTTAACCCAACACCTGCAACTCATAAATTGGGTTATCAAAATAACCCAGCATTCTTTAAAATTATTTTTATTCCGTTAAAATATAGTCAAAAGCAAAATATGAGTATATGGTCATAGTAGTCCTAAACATCATGCTCAAAATTTTTTATGTACATAAAGTGTGTGATTGTAAATAATGTTAATGAGATTGATCCATAATAAAATTCCCTTCAAGAAAAAAAAGTAACTTTTTTGATAAAAAAGAAAATGCGTTCCTCATTGAAAAACAACCCAAAAATGGTTCATATTTTTGAAAACCCAGAAATTGAGTTAAAATAATACCCTTTTGACCCAAAAAATTGATTGCTCTTCATAAAAATAACTCCAAAATTTAACCCAACAACTGCAACTCATAAATTGGGTTGTCAAAATAACCCAGCATTCTTTAAAATTATTTTTATTCCGTTAAAATATAGTCAATAGCAAAATATGAGTATATGGTCATAGTAGTCCTAAACATCATGCTCAAAATTTTTTATGTACATAAAGTGTGTGATTGTAAATAATGTTAATGAGATTGATCCATAATAAAATTCCCTTCCAGAAAAAAAAGTAACTTCTTGATAAAAAAAAAAAGAAAATGCGTTCCTCAATGAAAAACAACCCAAAAACGGTTCATATTTTCGAAAACCCAGAAATTGAGTTAAAATAATACCCTTTTGACCCAAAAAATTGATTGCTCTTCATAAAAATAACTCCAAAATTTAACCCAACACTCGCAACTCATAAATCGGGTTATCAAAATAACCCAACATTCTGTAAGTGTGTGGACAAGTCACCACCTCATCGCAGGCACAGCACAGATAGACAGACAACATTCACACTCACATTCACACACTAGGGCCAATTTAGTGTTGCCAATCAACCTATCCCCAGGTGCATGTCTTTGGAGGTAGGAGGAAGCCGGAGTACCCGGAGGGAACCCACGCAGTCACGGGGAGAACATGCAAACTCCACACAGAAAGAATGTCGTTAAAAGGCATGTTGTTTCAACGTTGTATTTGTGTTGTAGAATATTGGTTGGGAAATGACCGAAATTCAACGGTCAAATCAACCTCAGAGCCCAACATTGATTAAAGGTCATCAAAAAGCATCTTGTTTCAACATTATGTTTGAGTTGCTTAAATACATGACCTAATTCAACCAGTTCTCAACGCTGTTTCAATGTCTTACGCCTGCTGGGTAGCTCACAACAATGGAGCGTTTTAAATTGGAAAAATGTAAAATATTAATAACATCTCAGCCATGTTGGAAAAAATATAACTTATTGAATTCACATCATACTCATATTTTGGAGCTAGACAAAACTTTTGATTGATTGATTGATTGATTGAGACTTTTATTAGTAGATTACACAGTACAGTAGATATTCCGTACAATTGACCACCAATTGACCTGTATTTTTAATTTTCAATCAAGTCTATGTATATGTGTTCCATGTAAAAAGTAAAAAAAAAAACTCCAATAAATATCAAGTTTTGAAAAAAAACTAAAAAAAAAAACAAATTACCACCATAATGACCAACATTAAAGTACAGTAGCGTAGTAAGCCAAAGTATTCATTAAAAACAAGGCAGAGGTTTTATTTAACGAGTATGTTTAATGTTTTGGGACACATTACACACAGTTTGAACAATAACACCTTGTTTGAATATTTACTTAGGCGATTATTTGGTGTGCCCCTAGACCAGGGGTGTCAAACTCAAATATAGAGTGGGCCAAAATTTAAAACTGAACAAAGCCGCGGGCCAAGGGTGAACAAATTAACCTTTTAATAGGGACCCAAACAAGTTTTGCATTGAATATTGAACAAGTAAGGCTTAAATAGGGCAGCATGGTGGAACAGGAGTTAGTGCATCTGCCTCACAATACGAAGGTCCTGAGTAATCCTGGGTTTAATCCCGGATTCGGGTTCGGGATCTTTCTGTGTGGAGTTTGCATGTTCTCCCCGTGACTGCGTGGGTTCCCTCCGGGTACTCGGGCTTCCCCCCATGGAACAGGCAGAGCTTATATGACATAATAGTGCAAAATCAACTTTCAAAAAACATCAGTGGTATAGTAAATAAAATTTAATTAAAAAAATGAATGCATATTTTCTATTTGCAGCCTTCTGAGGTAAATATCAACATTAACTTTTTCCACAGGCTAATAAATTCGAAAATAAAATAATAATGAAGTGGGCGGGGTTTGGTGGTAGCGAGGAGTGTATATTGTAGCGTTCCGGTAGAGTTAGTGCTGCAAGGGCTTCTGGGTATTTGTTTTGTTGTGTTTATGCTGTGTTACGGTGCGGGTGTTCTCCCGAAATGTGTTTTGTCATTCTTGTTCGGTGTGGGTTCACAGAGTGGCGCATATTTGTAACAATGTTAAAGTTGTTTATACGGCCACCCTCAGTGTGACCTGTATGGCTGTTGACCAAGTATGTGTGTGTGAAAGCCGCATATACTATGTGACTTGGCCAGCACGCAGTTTATATGGAGGAGAAGAGGACGTGACGGCATGTTGTAGAAGACGCTAAAGGCAGTGCCTTTAAGGCATGCTCCCAATATTGTTGTCCGGGTGGAAATCGGGAGAATGGTTGCCCAGGGAGATTTTCGGGAAGGGCAATAAACTTCGGGAGTCTCCCGGAAAAATCGGGAGGGTTGGCAAGTATTAGCAGTGAATGTGGTGTTACCGGCGGGCCAGCTCTAATGTTAATTTGATATTGCCTCAAGGGCCAAATGAAATTGAACGGCAGGCCAGAGTTTGACACCCATGCCCTTGACCAGGGGTCGGGAACCTTTTTGGCAGAGAGAGCCATGAAAGCCAAATATTTTAAAATGTATTTCCGTAAGAGCCATATCATATTTTTTAACACTGCCTAATGCATGCATTTTTTAAGTAAAACCAACATTTTTAGAGTATAAGTCTCTAAATTATTTTTAATAGCATTATTTCTTGAACAGGTGCGGTAGAAAACAGTTGGATGGATTAAAATACATGAGAATGTTTTATATTTTGAACGTTATTTTTAACATCGTGATGACCAGCAGAATTATTCATTACTTATCGTGTTAAGCAATGTCAGCTAAGATTTATCTGAGAGCCAGATGCAGTCATCAAAAGAGCCACATCTGGCTCTAGAGCCATAGGTTCCCTACCCCTGCCCTAGACAGAGCCCCCGTATCACTAGTGCTGCACATACCACAGTTTGAGAAAGACTGAGTTACACACAAAAAAAAAAAATTGGCAGCACAAACAAATGATACATGTTTAGGGAGATTTTAAAAAGGTGTGTCACAAAAATTATTTTTTCAGTACTTTAAATACCGTAACGGCACAAACTAAACATTTGACAACACAAACCAGCACAAACGTAGTACAAACGAACAGGACAAGTTTGGGGAGATTTTGACAAGGTGGGGGGCAACTTCACACAGGCCTGAAATGGATTGGTATGCTGTTTTAAAATTTGAATCGAAGAGGTAAAAGTTTTTTGGCGACATCTAGTGGTCACAATAAATCATTTAATTAATCTCATGATGTAGTAAGTAGAATGATGCAGACACTTTAGTTACTTGATACTTTCTAACACGCCTTGGAGACTTTGTATGTGTAAGTAATATGCAATTATCTGATACTTTATGACAAATGTGCTGTTTTACACTGCAATAGTGTTCAGTTATAAATACGTATGTCTAGCTTGTGTGGTATTGTGTGCTTAGCTGTTATGTAGCTGCTAGCCCTTAGTGGCTTATATCAGTGGTCCCCAACCTTTTTGTATCCGCGGACCGGTCACTGACGGGGGGCTTTTTTTTTCTTTTTTTTCCTTTGTCATGAAAAAGGGACGTTTTTGTCATGAAAAAGGGAGTTTTTTGTGGTTGGTGCACTAGTTGTAAGTGTATATTGTGTTTTTTATGTTGATTTGATTTTAAAAAATTCCATCCATCCATCCATCATCTTCCGCTTATCCGAGGTCGGGTCGCGGGGTCAGCAGCCTAAGCAGGGAAGCCCAGACTTCCCTATCTCCAGCCACTTCGTCTAGCTCTTCCCGGGGGATCCCGAGGCGTTCCCAGGCCAGCCGGGAGACATAGTCTTCCCAACGTGTCCTGGGTCTTCCCCGTGGTCTCCTACTAGCTGGACGTGCCCTAAACACATCCCTAGGGAGGTGTTCGGGTGGCATCCTGACCAGATGCCCGAACCAACTCATCTGGCTCCTCTCGATGTGGAGGAGCAGCGGCTTTACGTTGAGTTCATCCCGGATGGCAGAGCTTCTCACCCTATCTCTAAGGGAGAGCCCCGCCACCCGGCGGAGGAAACTCATTTCGGCCGCTTGTACCCGTGATCTTATCCTTTCGGTCATGACCCAAAGCTCATGACCATAGGTGAGGATGGGAACGTAGATCGACCGGTAAATTGAGAGCTTTGCCTTCCGGCTCAGCTCCTTCTTCACCACAACGGATCGATACAACGTCCGCATTACTGAAGACGCCGCACCGATCCGCCTGTCGATCTCACGATCCACTCTTCCCCCACTCGTGAACAAGACTCCTAGGTACTTGAACTCCTCCACTTGGGGCAGGGTCTCCTCCCCAACCCGGAGATGGCACTCCACCCTTTTCCGGGCGAGAACCATGGACTCGGACTTGGAGGTGCTGATTCTCATTCCGGTCGCTTCACACTCGGCTGCGAACCGATCCAGTGAGAGCTGAAGATCCCGGCCAGATGAAGCCATCAGGACCATATCATCTGCAAAAAGCAGAGACCTAATTCCGTGGCCACCAAACCGGAACCCCTCAACGCCTTGGCTGCCCCTAGAAATTCTGTCCAGAAAAGTTATGAACAGAATCGGTGACAAAGGACAGCCTTGGCGGAGTCCAACCCTCACTGGAAATGTGTCCGACTTACTGCCGGCAATGCGGACCAAGCTCTGACACTGATTATACAGGGAGCGGACTGCCACAATAAGACAGTCCGGTACCCCATACTCTCTGAGCACTCCCCACAGGCCTTCCTGAGGGACACGGTCGAATGCCTTCTCCAAGTGGAACAGCTCTTAAAAAAAATTATTTTATTTTTTATTTTATTTTTTTTAAATGAAAATTAATAAAAATTATTTTGCCGTGGCCCGATTGGTACCGGGCCGCGGCCCGGTGGTTGGGGACCACTGGCTTATATGACTTGACTAAAATAGAAGAAATAGTGTTTGTTGGACGACATTTAGATGTTAACTGCCTGTCTATTTTTGCACAAGTAAACACGCTGCAAGGCTGCTTGTATCGGACATGACGTCACACATTTTACATGCAAGCACATATCATCCCAAACTTGTTTTTTTGCTAATATCGCACCGATATATGATACTAATATTGGTTTTGGACACCCCCACTTGCCTTTATGGTAAAAAGACGCCAGTAATAAAGATTAGCATGGTCACAGATCTATATCGATACCAAACACATGCACGGTACAAACAATTCTATGAAGTTCAAGAATATTCCTTATCTTTTCAGAACCATAAATAAATAAATGTCCAAGTAACAAAATCCCATCTCTCTCGTGGTCAGTTGTGTCCCTGTCTAATTTTTCATTAATAGCGTCATAAATTGATTGATTGATTGATTGATTGATTGATTGATTGATTGATTGATTGATTGATTGATTGATTGGAGAAAAGAACTGCAGTGCTGCCTGATCCTTGACCTGCGTGGGATGCTATATTTTTTTTTATCTTTAAGGCTGCCCTCAGGTTTGGACATCAATTTTTTTTTTCAAATATTTTTATTTAATTTTGCAGACAGTACAGTGTGATAGAACATGGTAATCAATTTTTTTTTTTAACAAATCTATCCATCCATCCATCCATCCATTTTCTACTGCTCAGGGACACGCGGTGGTGCTGGAGCCTATCTATCCAAGCTGCACTTGGGCGGAAGGCGGTGTACACCCTGGACAAATCGCCACCTCATCGCAGGGCCAACACAGATAGACAGACAGTTTTATTTTTTTTCAACACCCAAATCTCTAGAGCAACTTCAGATCTATCAGTCAATCTAAAAAAAAAAAAAAAAATTGTAAGTTTTATGTCCTTTTTGTTCAAGAAAATCATGATTTTAAGTTAAAAAGAAAAAACACAACATATGCAAAATGTTTCACCAAAAATGTTTCAAAGTGTAATATTTGATGTGAAGTAATTGGAGCCTTGAGTAGGTAAATAATTCATGAAAACATTGATTTTGATTCACTATTATTTTTGAGCAATGGCAGTTATTATTTTACAAAATCCCACAAAAATTCTCAGGTACCCAAAATGGCCCCACTTATATTATTTGGTTTTTTTTAACATAGTGAAGCCTGATATCTACATCTTTAAGCTATATTTAAACCAGTACGGGTGGCACTGGGAGCAGGTGTGTAAAATGTCTTGCTCTAGGACACAACGGCAGTGACTAGAAGCGGGAATCCAACCTGGAACACTCAAGTTACTCGCACGGCCACTCTTAATTCATAACATCATTGATTCTGATTCCTTGTTATATTTTGAGCAATGACAGCTTTAAAGATAGGGACATCAACATTGGATCTAAAAAAAAAAAAAAAGAGTCAACATTGCAACTTTTCACTGTTACATTTCACCTATTTGCTCTTTTATTCCACTTTGTTTATGTTTTTTTGTAATGTATTTTTTAGAATGTGCCTTCAGGTTACAAATGGCTTCCGGGCCGCACTTTGACACCTGTGTTTTAAATAGTTCTAAATACCTTTAAATAGTCTAATCTCCACATTTGCATTTCATTTTTGAGTTATCTTTACAGCATGTTTGATTGATTGATTGAAACTTTAATTGTACCCCGCCTTCCGCCCGATTGTAGCTGAGATAGGCTCCAGCGCCTCCCGGGACCCCAGAGGGAGTAAGCGGTAGAAAATGGATGGACGGGTTAGTAGATTGCACAGTACAGTAAATATTCCGTACAATTGACCACTAAATGTTAACACCCGAATAAATTTTTCAACTTCACGTTAATCAATTCCTGTTTTTATATTATTAATCAAACAGAGGCACACAACATTGGATTCAGCTACAGCTGAGACTTATGTGACATCATCGCTGCAAAGTAGGCCTCATATAACAAGCGATGATGATTGTGCTCCACATCAAGGTCCGGTATGTCGTGGTGGTATAATAGAGTCCTGACCTCTCTCCCTGCACCACATTATGATGACGATGATGATATATAAGATAGTTTATTGTGCAGATTGAGGAGGAAGGATGGGAGGGAGGAGTCCTTGCACGCCCTTGTCCCAAAGCAGACATTATACCGAGTGATGGAGAGCCAACCTTAGATATCTTTTATTCCTCCGTGCATTCATGCAAACAATAATGCATCACCTAATAATGCAATCTAATTTTCTATGGATGTTTTAATGAGAAAAGAAAAAACAGTATATGTATTCTTAATTAAGGGGGTGTGGAGGTTGCTTCTAATAGTTCCCTACATGTGACCTAATATGCATGACGTGACCATTTATTTTGATTATTCGTAGGAAATGACTCATGCATGTCGTGACATACCTGCACACCGTGATGAGGTTTTTTCTCTCCACGCCGACGCTCCGGACAGACGCCTTTTTCGATGTCAGACCCATAGCCATTGCTGTGTGCACGCAGCCGGGCTCCATCCACCCAGCGGCGGCGCAAGCGGGGCCTCTCCGGCTGTCCGCGCCCAGGCCACGACCCCTCCCTCCGCCGGGGTTCTGAGTCCGAAGAGCAGGCGCGGTCCTCGGCGGCAGAGCTGGAGATGCCGCTGCTGCTGAAGCTGGAGGACGAAGCGTCGGAAACCAGAAGGTTAAAAACGCACCGTTTCCGGGTTATCGTTTCAAAATAAAAGAGGAACTGTCATGTCGAATGTTTGTTTTTGTGTCATGCCCTCGGGTTCCTTTGCTGTACAACGTGTTTTTAATCAGTCAATGACATCGTAATAAATTCACCACGGTGTCAAAACTGTCGAAGTGCCAGAAACCACAAGGTTAAAAACGCACCGTTTCCGGCTTCCCGTTTCAAAATAAAACAGGAACTGTCATGTCAAATTTTTATTTCTGCCATGCCTCCACGTCACTTTGCTGTAAAACATGTTTTTATCAGTCAAGTATCAATGACATCCTAATAAATTCACCGGAGTGTCAAAACTGACGAGGCGCAAGAAGCCCATCCATCCATCCATCCATCCACCTTCTTCCGCTTATCCGAGGTCGGGTCGCGGGGGCAGCAGCCTAAGCAGGGAAGCCCAGACTTCCCTCTCCCCAGCCACTTCGTCTAGCTCTTCCCGGGGGATCCCGAGGCGTTCCCAGGCCAGCCGGGAGACATAGTCTTCCCAACGTGTCCTGGGTCTTCCCCGTGGCCTCCTACCGGTTGGACGTGCCCTAAACACCTCCCTCGGGAGGCGTTCGGGTGGCATCCTGACCAGATGCCCGAACCACCTCATCTGGCTCCTCTCGATGTGGAGGAGCAGCGGCTTTACTTTGAGTTCCTCCCGGATGACAGAGCTTCTCACCCTATCTCTAAGGGAGAGCCCCGCCACACGGCGGAGGAAACTCATTTCGGCCGCTTGTACCCGTGATCTTATCCTTTCGGTCATGACCCAAAGCTCATGACCATAGGTGAGGATGGGAACGTAGATCGACCGGTAAATTGAGAGCTTTGCCTTCCGGCTCAGCTCCTTCTTCACCACAACAGATCGGTACAACGTCCGCATTACTGAAGACGCCGCACCGATCTGCCTGTCGATCTCACGATCCACTCTTCCCCCACTCGTGAACAAGACTCCTAGGTACTTGAACTCCTCCACTTGGGGCAGGGTCTCCTCCCCAACCCGGAGATGGCACTCCACCCTTTTCCGGGAGAGAACCATAGACTCGGATTTGGAGGTGCTGATTCTCATTCCGGTCGCTTCACACTCGGCTGCGAACCGATCCAGTGAGAGCTGAAGATCCCGGCCAGATGAAGCCAACAGGACCACATCGTTTGCAAAAAGCAGAGACCTAATCCCGCGGCCACCAAACCGGAACCCCTCAATGCCTTGACTGCGCCTAGAAATTCTGTCCATAAAAGTTATGAACAGAATCGGTGACAAAGGGCAACCTTGGCGGAGTCCAACCCTCACTGGAAACGTGTCCGACTTACTGCCAGCAATGCGGACCAAGCTCTGACACTGATCATACAGGGAACGGACTGCCATAATAAGACAGTCCGATACCCCATACTCTCTGAGCACTCCCCACAGGACTTCCCGAGGGACACGGTCGAATGCCTTCTCCAAGTCCACAAAGCACATGTAGACTGGTTGGGCAAACTCCCATGCACCCTCAAGAACCCTGCCGAGAGTATAGAGCTGGTCCACACTTCCACGACCAGGACGAAAACCACACTGTTCCTCCTGAATCCGAGGTTCGACTATCTGGCGTAGCCTCCTCTCCAGTACACCTGAATAAACCTTACCGGGAAGGCTGAGGAGTGTGATCCCACGATAGTTGGAACACACCCTCCGGTCCCCCTTCTTAAAGAGAGGGACCACCACCCCGGTCTGCCAATCCAGAGGTACCGCCCCCGATGTCCACGCGATGCTGCAGAGTCTTGTCAACCAAGACAGCCCCACAGCATCCAGAGCCTTAAGGAACTCTGGGCGGATCTCATCCACCCCTGGGGCCTTGCCACCGAGGAGCTTTTTAACTACCTCAGCAACCTCAGCCCCAGAAATAGGAGAGTCCACCAGAGATTACCCAGGCACTGCTTCCTCAAAGGAAGACGTGTTGGTAGGATTGAGGAGGTCTTCAAAGTATTCCTTCCACCTATCCACAACATCCGCAGTTGAGGTCAGCAGAACACCATCCGCAAGAAGCCACAAGGTTAAAAACGCACCGTTTCTGGGTTCCCGTTTCAAAATAAAAAAGGAACTGTCATGTCAAATGTTTATTTCGGTGTCATTCCTCCGCGTCCCTTTGCTGTAAAACGTGTTTTTTTATAAATCAAGTATCAATGATGTCGTAATAAATTCACCACGGTGTCAAAACTGACGAAGCGCCAGAAACCACAAGGTTAAAAACGCACCGTTTCCGGGTTTCCGTTTCAAAATAAAACGGGAACTGTCATGTCAAATTTGTATTTCTGTCATGCCTCCGCGTCCCTTTGCTGTAAAACATGTTTTTTTATCAGTCAAGTATCAATAACGTCGTAATACATTGATCACAGAGTGTCAAAACCAAAGAAGCGCCTGAAACCACAATGTTAAAAACGCACCGTTTCTGGGTTTCCGTTGCATATTTTGTGTTTGCCATATAAAAAACTGAGCTGTTTTTTTTATGAAGGGCCTAAAATGAACAAACAAAAAACATAAACAACAATAAAACTTATAATTGACGGATAGATCCGAAGTTGATCTCGGGATTGTTGTGTTAAAAGTAAACAGTAAAAAAAAAACATGTAATTTATTTTTTAACACTTTTGGACCCCCAATGTGATTTGTTTTTAAGTGTCATTTCTCAAAAAATAATAATTAATTAAAATCAATGGTGTTATTAGTTATTGACTTTTTTAAGGCTCCAATTATTATATAATCTCAAATATTCCACTTAAAAAAAATATTGGGTGATAATATTGCATATTTTGTGTTGGGGTTTTTTCATCAAAAAACAGGGTTTTCTTTGACAACAAGAGCATATAACTTAAATCTTTAAAATCAACATATTGACAGATGGACCTAAATTAGGTCCATCTGTCTAATGTTGATCTGGAAATTTAAAACTTGAATAATAATTTTAAAAAATACTGAATAATGACATATTTTTAATATTTTTTTTGACCAAAACCCTTTGGGGTCCCCGGGATCAAGCCTGAGTGGAGGCATAAATGTATATTGGTTATGCATAAATTGAATTGTTTTTTAAAATAAAACAAATGTCAAGATTAGGGACGGCGTGGCGCAGTGGGAGAGTGGCTGTGCGCAACCCGAGGGTCACTGGTTCAAACCCCACCTAGAACCAACCTCGTCACGTCCGTTGTGTCCTGAGCAAGACACTTCACCCTTGCTCCTGATGGGTGCTGGTTGGCGCCTTGCATGGCAGCTCTCTCCATCAGTGTGTGAATGTGTGTGTGAATGGGTAAATGTGGAAGTAGTGTCAAAGCGCTTTGAGTACCTTGAAGGTAGAAAAGCGCTATACAAGTACAACCCATTTATCATTTATCATTTAAGATGGCCCCCGCTTGCTTTGATTTTTCAGTCTGCGGCAATAAGTGGAAAAAGTTTGGACACCCCTGATTTAAAATATTTATTTTTATATCATGCGAAGATTTTTACGTTATTTTTTGTAAAACGTGTATGGCGTCATATCTATCACATATTAATGACGTCGTAATAAAGTTAGCACAGACTTTACAAGTGAGGACGTTGTGTGATAAAACTATTAGCCTTTTTATGTCTTCCGGCTCTCTAGAGGGCGCTGTGGCGAAAGTGTGTCGCCGTGTTTACGTTACGCAGAGGGCAAGATGGCGGAGGCAGAGCAACCGAAGGCAGGCTCTTGCACTTTTTTGTTCAAAAAATCCACAAAAAAATTTTCAGGACGAAAACGACAAGCCAGTGACAGCGATAAAGGTAGTGGTTATTTATTTCAACAAAAATAAGATGTCTTGCGATGTGACTGCCGAACAGAGCGTCTTGCTCGAACGTGGTAAATAAATACTATCATTCCAATGCTAATTGACATAATATTTATCATTTTTCTAGATGACAAAAGTGATGACAACCAGAGCTCCGTTGTAAGAAGGGACAGGAAAGAAAAACGAGATAATCCAATGATTCAAATGGTAAGTAATAGAAATATTAATAGTTGTACATGCAGTGAAATTACTGGTAAAACTCCACAAACGCACAAAAAGGGCTTACTCACTCACTCATGAACTTGCAAGTAAAAAAAACAATATTCTTCAATAATATAACGTTTAGCAAGGGAAAAAATATGCAAGTCAAAAAACAGTTCACAAGTATAAAAACTATTTTCTGTGATAAAATAACTATTAACAAGTTTTTAAAGAAAAATCTGCAAGTAAAATAACGATTCGCAGTTATAAAACAATTGTCTTGAATAGAAAAAAAACACTGGAAAGTAAACAACTCAATTAAAAAAATGTATTTGCAAGTATTACAACAATTTTCTCAAATAAAAATATTTGCAAGTAGAAACTATTTTCTTCAATTAATATAAGGATTTGCAAGTATGAAAACAACGTTCTTTCATTAATAAAACATTCGCGCAAGTATATAAACAATTTTCTTCAATTAATAAAATGAATCGCAAGTATAAAAACAGTTTCCATTCATAAAAAAAGATTTGCAATTATAAAAAAAAGTATTCAATGAAAAACTATTCACAAGTAAAAACAAATCATTTTGCTAGTAAAAAAACGATTCGTAAGTATTAAAACAAGTGTCTTTAATCAAAAAAACATTTGCAAGTGTAAAAACAATTTTCTTCAATTAAATAATGATTAGCAAGTAAAACAAATTCTGCAAGTAAAAGACAACTCGCAAATATTAAGACAATTTTCTTCAATATAAAAACATGTTCAAGTTTAAAAACGTTTTTTTAATTAATAAAACGATTCGCAAGTATAAAAACAATTTTCTTCAATAAAAAATTATTTAAAAGTATAAAAACAGCTTCCATTAATAAAAACCATTTGAAAATATAAAAAAATGTATTCAATCAAAAAATGATTCACTAGTAAAAAACTAATAATTTTGCAAGTAAAAAAAAACAATACACAAGTATAAAAAATTTGGATTTGCAAGTGTTAAACGATTTTCTTCCCACAAAAAACATTCGCAGGTACGAAAACAATTTTCTTCAATAAAAACATTTGCAAGTATGAAAACAATGTTCTTCAATTAATAAAAACAATTCACAAGTACAAAACAATTTTCATTAATAAAAAAAAAAGAATTTATGGCATAAAAAAATGTATTGAATAAAACAACAATTCACAAGTAAAAACATAAGTTTGCAAGTAAAAAAAAATGATTTATAAGTATAAATTATTTTTTTTGATATTCACAAGTACCACAATTTTCTTCAATTAAAGAAACGATTCGCAGGTGTTAAACAATTGTCTTAAAAAAACATTTGCAAGTATATAAACAATTTTCTTCAATTAATAAAACGTTTCGCAAGTATAAAACAATTTTCATTAACAAAAAAATGTATTCAATAAAAATGATTCACAAGTAAAAACAAATAATTTTGCAAGTAAAACAATTCACAAGTAAAAAAAACAATTTTCTTAAATTTAAAACATTTGCAAGTATAACAATTTTTTCAATTAAAAAAGGATTAGCAAGTATAAAAACAATTTTCTTCAATGCAATAACGATTAGCAAGTAAAAAATATTCTGCAAGCAAGACAATTTGCAAGTATTAAGACATTTTTCTTTAATATAAAAACATTTGCGAGTATAAAAATGTTTTTAATTAATAAAATTATTCGCAAATATGAAAACAATTTTCTTCAATTAAAAAAAAATTGCAAATATAAACAATTCAATTAATAAAACGATTCACAAGTGTAAAAACAATTTTCATTAATTAATAATAAAAAAAAGATTCGGAATTCTAAAACAATTATATTCCACAAAAAAAAAAAAAAAAAAAAACGATTCGCAAGTAAAAACCAAAACTTCTGCAAGTAAAAAAATGTTCTTGAAGTTACAACTTTTGGCAGTGATATTCCAACCTGATCCATACACCTGCACTCATAGCACCAGCAATTCGCACTCTTCAATGACAAGAGGTGTTGCCGTCAGAGCTGCTGTTATTTGCGCATGGTGTCGTCTGCCAAAAATAACAAGAAGCAGCATGGTGGGAAGTAAAATGACGAACAGAAGAGAGGGGAAACTTACAGGTTGAGATTGTTTCCTCATACTGAAAAAGGGTGGAATATTACTGATGAAAAATGTTTTATACTTTCGATTTTTTTTTCCCATGATTTAGTTTTTTTATACGAGTGAATAGTTGTTGTTTTTTTAACTTGCAAATCGTTTTTTTACTTGAAGAAAATTGTTTTACTTGCAAATAGTTTTTTTGCTTGAAGAAAATAGTTGTATTTTATTCGTAAATCTTTTTGTACTTAGAGAAAATATTTTTTTTATTTGTAAATTGTTTTTACGTACAAACCATTTTTTGGGAATTAAAAAATAAATGTTTTACTTGCTAATTTTTGGGCGCGAGTAAAAATATTTCTAAGTAATTAATGACATTTTATTTATAAAGCGCTTTTTACAGATAAAATCACAACGCACTGTACAAAACATAGGTGAATTAAAATAATTCTATTAAAGCAACATCATAATAAAGATACAAAGGGGATTCAAATTGATATTTAAAAGGTGCATTAACTAAAAGCTTTACTAAAAAGCTTTGTGTGTGTGTGTAGAATTTTGGAAGTAATTTCACTATATAGTTATGTTCCTATCTGCAAAAATAAAGTTGAGATAAAACCATGGTGTCCTATTTCAGTCCAAGAAAGTGGAGAAGGAGGCTGCATCTTCCAGTGAAAGTGGCGATGACCAAGAGGACAAGATAACGGTGTCCTACAAGTCATCACGCTCAGCTGTGAGTGGACCTTTAGCTTTGCAAATTAGGCAAATCATGAGTGCTGCTCACTTTTTAAACTTGTTTTTTTCTGTTTCAAAGAAACCAGAAGGCCCAGAGGACATGGGTGCAACAGCAACATACGAACTGGACACGGAGCGAGACAAGGATGCTCAGGCTATCTTTGAGAGGAGCCAAAAAATCCAGGAGGTATGATAGTGTATGACATGCTGTTCTACAAGCCACATTCATTTGTCATGGGGATGGCAACGTGTGCGCAAATGTTATTTCGCATGAATTGGAAAGTGGCACACTTTGGCTGACTCAAACTTCTGATTCACTTCGATATCGTCAACTATTTATGACAGGAGTGTCAAAATATTTTCCACGGTGGGCCGCGCACTGAAAAATTAAAGCATGCGGGGCCTATTTTGATATTTTTTATTTTCAAAAACCAATACAAGTACAATATTTAGATTTGTTTTAGCCTTTAGGGCTTGGTGCTGGTGAACATTAAGGGACTCAGTCATACAAAATTTAAAAAAACGAGTCATGTATATATATATATATTTTTTTTATTCCATTTTTAAATCACTAAATCAACTTCAGATCTGTCGATATTAAGTTTAAATGTTTTTATTTTTTATGCATTTTTTGTTAAATAAACCCTGTTTTTATGACAAACTAAATATGCAATTTGTAGGAATATTTAATGTGAAGTAAGTAAATCCTTCATAGTTCAATAATTCATAACATTGATTTTGATTTATTGTTTTTAACAATGGCAGGTTGTTTTTTTTATATATGTATATATATATATATATATATATATATATATATATATATATATATATATATATATATAAAGTCCTAAAATTCTCAGGGGCAAAATAGTCTCTCTAAAAGTGTTAAGTCTTTTTAATTTTTTTACTTTCAACGTTTTAATCTCAACATCCGCTTCACGTCTATACGACAATTATAAGTATTCTATTATTTTTTTAAATCTGTTTTATGCTGGGGTTTTTTTTTTTTTTTAGAGAGAAAAACTTTTTAATGGCAAATACAAAATATTTTCCACAAAAAATATTTCAAATTGGAATTTTTGATCTGAAGTAATTGGAGCCTTCAATAGCTCAATTATTCATAATATTGATTTTAATGTATTATTTTTGGAGCAACAACAGTTTTTTAAAGAAAAAAATCTCACTAAAATGCTCAGGGATCCGAAAGGGTCCCCCTTATTAAAGTGTTAAAAATAGGTCATACAATGTTTTTTTACTTTCAACGATTAAGTCTCTAGATCAGTGGTTCTCAAAAGGGGGTACTTGAAGGTATGCTAAGGGGTACGTGAGATTTTGGAAAAAAAATTCTAAAAATAGCAACAATTCAAAAATCCTTTATAAATATATTTATTGAATAATACTTCAACAAAATATGAATGTAAGTTCATAAATTGAGAAAAGACATGCAACAATGAAATATTCAGTGTTGACAGCTAGATTTTTTTGTGGACATGTTCCATAAATATTGATGTTAAAGATTTTTATTTTTTTTGTGAAGAAATGTTTAGAATTAAGTTCATGAATCCAGATGGATCTCTATTACAATCCCCAAAGAGGGCACTTTAAGTTGATGATTACTTCCATGTGTAGAATTCCATCCATCCATCCATTTTCTACCGCTTATTCCCTTTTGGGGTCACGGGGGGCGCTGGCGCCTATCTCAGCTACAATCGGGCGGAAGGCGGGGTACACCCTGGACAAGTCGCCACCTCATCGCAGGGCCAACAAAATTATTTATTTATAATTTAATCACTTGTTTATTTTTCATGAAGTTTTTAGTTATTTTTATATCTTTTTTTCCAAACTGTTCAAAAAAGACCACTACAAATGAGCAATATTTTGCACTGTTATACAATTTAATAAATCAGAAACTGATGACATAGTGCCGTATTTTATTTCTCTATCTCTTTTTTTTAGCCAAAAATGCTTTGCTCTGATTAGGGGGTAACTTGAATTTAAAAAATGTTCACAGGGGGTACATCACTGAAAAAAGGTTGAGAACCACTGCTCTAGATTAACTTTAGAACCATACAGCAATTATAAGTTGTTGTTGTTTTTTGTTTGTTTTATGTTAGGGTTTTTTTTAGACATTTTTTTTCATGGCAAACACAAAATATGTATCAACCCACCCCACCAAATTTTCAAAGTGGAATATTTGATGTGAATAAATTGGGGCCTTCATTAGGTCAATAATTCATAACCACATTGATTTTGATCAATTATTATTTATGAGTTACAACAGCTTTAATTATTAAAAAAAACAGCCTGCATTGCATTACATTTCACCTGTTCGACCTTTTATTCCACTTTTTTAATGTTGTTTTTTGTAATAATATTTTTAGAACATGCCGCCGGTTGTTAAAAATTTGCCAATGGCCCCCCAAACTTTGGCCACCCTTGGTTTATGAAATATTAGTGACACTTCTGCGAGAATGCATTGAAGCATGACTAACCTGGACATGCTGGATGATCACAGGAGCAGGAGGGCAAGGAGGATGATAAAATCTACCGTGGCATCAACAACTACCAGAAATACATCAAACCTAAAGACACCACAATGGGCAATGCGTCCTCAGGCATGGTCAGGTGAGGACATGTTCTGTCCACCTTATCACCGCTATAAATAGCAAGCACTTACCGCCTCCCCCTTTTCTCCTATAAACAGGAAAGGCCCGATTCGAGCTCCGGAACACCTGCGAGCCACAGTCAGGTGGGACTATCAGCCAGACATCTGCAAAGACTACAAGGAGACCGGCTTCTGCGGTTTCGGAGGTAAAGGAGACCATGAAATTAGCTGGCGTGAGAGACCTTTCACCTTTGCCGTTGTTGTCTCAGACAGCTGCAAGTTCCTTCACGACAGGTCCGACTACAAGCACGGCTGGCAGATCGAGAGGGAGCTGGAGGAGGGCAGATACGGCGCAAATGGTGAGCTCATTCCTGCTGTTCAAGTCAAGAAAAACTATTTTCTTATCTCGTCGACATTGTGATGTCACGCAGACGAGGAAAACTACGAGGTGAGCAGCGACGAGGAGGACTTGCCCTTTAAGTGCTTCATCTGCAGGGACTCCTACAAGAATCCTATCATCACAAAGTAGGAGTTAACTTTTCATAAACTACATTTTAATGAGTGTTGCAATGTCTGAGCCAGGGATGTCCAAACTTTTCCACTGAGGGCAGAAGACTGAAAACTAAAGCATGTGGGGGCGATTTTAATATTTTTAATTTCTAAAACCAATACAAGATATATATATTTTTTCAACCTTTAGGACTCCTTTCAAGTTTGGTCCAATCATTTTTTTTTTAAATAAGTCATTTTTAATTGTATTATTATTATTTGTATTACATTAAAGCATGCAGAGGCCATTTTTTTATTGTTAAACCAATACAAAATATAGATTTTTTTTCTTAACCTCTAGGACTCCCCTCAAATTTGGTCCAATAATTTTTTTTTAAATAAGTCCATTTTAATTTCCATCCATCATCTTCCGCTTATCCGAGGTCGGGTCACGGGGGCAACAGCCTAAGCAGGGAAACCCAGACTTCCCTCTCCCCAGCCATTTCGTCTAGCTCTTCCCGGGGGATCCCGAGGCGTTCCCAGGCCAGCCGGGAGACATAGTCTTCCCAACGTGTCCTGGGTCTTCCCCGTGGCCTCCTACCGGTTGGACGTGCCCTAAACACCTCCCTAGGGAGGCGTTCGGGTGGCATCCTGACCAGATGCCCGAACCACCTCATCTGGCTCCTCTCGATGTGAAGGAGCAGCGGCTTTACTTTGAGTCCCTCCCGGATGGCTGAGCTTCTCACCCTATCTCTAAGGGAGAGCCCCGCCACACGGCGGAGGAAACTCATTTCGGCCGCTTGTACCCGTGATCTTATCCTTTCGGTCATGACCCAAAGCTCATGACCATAGGTGAGGATGGGAACGTAGATCGACCGGTAAATTGAGAGCTTTGCCTTCCGGCTCAGCTCCTTCTTCACCACAACGGATCGGTACAACGTCCGCATTACTGAAGACGCCGCACCGATCCGCCTGTCGATCTCACGATCCACTCTTCCCTCACTCGTGAACAAGACTCCTAGGTACTTGAACTCCTCCACTTGGGGCAGGGTCTCCTCCCCAACCCGGAGATGGCACTCCACCCTTTTCCGGGCGAGAACCATGGACTTGGACTTGGAGGTGCTGATTCTCATTCCGGTCGCTTCACACTCGGCTGCGAACCGATCCAGGGAGAGCTGAAGATCCCGGTCAGATGAAGCCATCAGGACCACATCATCTGCAAAAAGCAGAGACCTAATCCTGCAGTTACCAAACCGGAACCCCTCAACGCTTTGACTGCGCCTAGAAATTCTGTCCATAAAAGTTATGAACAGAATCGGTGACAAAGGACAGCCTTGGCGGAGTCCAACCCTCACTGGAAATGTGTTCGACTTACTGCCGGCGATGCGGACCAAGCTCTGGCACTGATCGTACAGGGAACGGACCGCCACAATAAGACAGTCCGATACCCCATACTCTCTGAGCACTCCCCACAGGACTTCCCGAGGGACACGGTCGAATGCCTTCTCCAAGTCCACAAAGCACATGTAGACTGGTTGGGCAAACTCCCATGCACCCTCAAGAACCCTGCCGAGAGTATAGAGCTGGTCCACAGTTCCACGACCAGGACGAAAACCACACTGTTCCTCCTGAATCCGAGGTTCGACTATCCGACGTAGCCTCCTCTCCAGTACACCTGAATAAACCTTACCGGGAAGGCTGAGGAGTGTGATCCCACGATAGTTGGAACACACCCTCCGGTCCCCCTTCTTAAAGAGAGGAACCACCACCCCGGTCTGCCAATCCAGAGGTACCGCCCCTGATGTCCACGCGATGCTGCAAAGTCTTGTCAACCAAGACAGCCCCACAGCATCCAGAGCCTTAAGGAACTCCGGGCGGATCTCGTCCACCCCTGGGGCCTTGCCACCGAGGAGCTTTTTAACTACCTCAGCGACCTCAGCCCCAGAAATAGGAGAGTCCACCACAGATTCCCCAGGCACTGCTTCCTCAAAGGAAGACGTGTTGGTGGGATTGAGGAGGTCTTCGAAGTATTCCTTCCACCTATCCACAACATCCGCAGTCGAGGTCAGCAGAACACCATCCGCACCATACACGGTGTTGATAGTGCACTGCTTCCCCTTCCTGAGGCGGCGGACGGTGGTCCAGAATCGTTTCGAAGCCGTCCGGAAGTCGTTTTCCATGGCTTCCCCGAACTCTTCCCATGTCCAAGTTTTTGCCTCCGCGACCGCTGAAGCTGCACACCGCTTGGCCTGTCGGTACCTGTCCACTGCCTCCGGAGTCCTATGAGCCAAAAGGACCCGATAGGACTCCTTCTTCAGCTTGACGGCATCCCTCACCGCTGGTGTCCACCAAGGGGTTTTAGGATTGCCGCCCCGACAGGCACCAACTACCTTGCGGCCACAGCTCCGATCTGCCGCCTCTCTGAGCTGCAACCTTATCGTGGTAGAGGAGTTTGCGTGTCCCAATGATCCTAGGAGCTATGTTGTCCGGGGGCATAAAGCCCCCTGGTAGGGTCTCCCAAGGCAAACAGGTTTTAGGTGAGGGATCAGACAAAGAGCAACTCGAAGACCTTTATGAAGAAGAAAAATCATGGACCCAGATTTCCCTCGCCCGGACGAGGGTCACCGGGGCCCCCCTCTGGAGCCAGGCCCGGAGGTGGGGCACGATGGCGAGCGCCTGGTGGCCGGGCCTGTTCCCATGGGGCTCGGCCAAGCACAGCCCGAAGAGGCAACGTGGGTCCCCCCTCCAATGGGCTCACCACCCATAGCAGGGGCCATAGAGGTCGGGTGCAATGTGAGCTGGGCGACAGCCGAAGGCAGGGCACTTGGCGGTCCGATCCTCGGCTACAGAAGCTAGCTCTTGGGACGTGGAACGTCACGTCACTGGGGGGGAAAGAGCCTGAGCTAGTGCGCGAAGTCGAGAAATTCCGGCTGGATATAGTCGGACTCACTTCGACGCACAGCAAGGGCTCTGGAACCACTTCTCTCGAGAGGGATTGGACCCTCTTCCACTCTGGCGTTGCCGGCAGTGAGAGGCGACGGGCTGGGGTGGCAATTCTTGTTTCCCCCCCCGGCTCAAAGCCTGTACGTTGGAGTTCAACCTGGTGGACGAAAGGGTAGCCTCCCTCCGCCTTCGGGTGGGGGGACGGGTCCTGACTGTTGTTTGTGCTTATGCACCAAACAGCAGTTCAGAGTACCCACCCTTTTTGGGAACACTCGAGGGAGTACTGGAAAGTGCTCCCCCGGGTGATTCCCTTGTCCTACTGGGAGACTTCAACGCTCACGTTGGCAACGACAGTGAAACCTGGAGAGGCGGGATTGGGAAGAATGGCCGCCCGGATCTGAACCCCAGTGGTGTTTTGTTATTGGACTTTTGTGCTCGTCACAGTTTGTCCATAACAAACACCATGTTCAAACATAAGGGTGTCCATATGTGCACTTGGCACCAGGACACCCTAGGCCGCAGTTCCATGATCGACTTTGTAGTTGTGTCATCGGATTTGCGGCCTCATGTTTTGGACACTCGGGTGAAGAGAGGGGCGGAGCTTTCTACCGATCACCACCTGGTGGTGAGTTGGCTGCGATGGTGGGGGAGGATGCCAGACAGACCTGGGAGGCCCAAACGCATTGTGAGGGTCTACTGGGAACGTCTGGCAGAGTCTCCTGTCAGACAAAATTTCAATTCCCACCTCCGGAAGAACTTTGAACATGCCATTTTAATTTTATTATTATTATTTCTATTACATTAAAGCATGCAGGGGCCATTTTTTAATTGTTAAAACCAATCCATCCATTTTCTACCGCTTATTCCCTTTCGGGGTCGCGGGGGGTGCTGGCGCCTATCTCAGCTACAATCGGGCAGAAGGCGGGGTACACCCTGGACAAGTCGCCACCTCATCGCAGGGCCAACACAGATAGACAACATTCACACTCACATTCACACCCAATTTAAAACCAATACAAGATATAGATTTTTTTTATTAACCTTTAGGACTCCCCTCAAGTTTGGTCCCGGGAACCCGTAAGGGCCTCAGTCATTTTTTTTTTTTTTTAAATAAGCCCCATATTGTTTAATTGTATTATTATTTTATACTGTTAAATCAATATGTCAACTTCAGGTATATCTGTCAAAGTAAAGTCTAATGTTTTTATGTTTAATACCCTGAAGTTTCATTGTACTTGTGCAATGACAATAAATACCAACCTACCTTTTGTAAAAAAAAAAAAAGAAACAAAAACCTGCTGAAGGCTAAAACATAAAATATGCAATAGTTTCCCCCCCCCCAAAAAATAAGTGGCATTTTTGATGTGAAGTAATTAGTCTTAAATAGGTAAGTAATTCATCACAATATATATTTTGAGCCATTATTTTTTTAGCAATAATCATGTTTTTTTTTTTAAAGAAAATCCCACTGAAGGGCCCCACTCATGAAAGTCATAGATTTTTCTGGATTGTTTTACATTCACCGACGTCCCACTGGGTCATTATTGTCACCGATGTCCCACTGGGTGTGAGTTTTCCTTGCCCTTATGTGGGCCAACCGAGGATGTCGTAGTAGTTTGTGCAGCCCTTTGAGACACTAGTGATTTAGGGCTATATAAGTAAACATTGATTGATTGATTGACTGATTGATTCATCCCTTAAATTTTTAAATTAACTTTTGATCTTTCTGTCAATTATAGGTTTTAATTTATTTTGTTTTTTTGTTTTATTCCTTTTTTGTCATACATTTTTGTTTTGTTTTATAGCAAACATAATATATGCTGTATTTGCCACAAAAAAATAAAAGTGGAATATTTAATGTGACGTAATTAGAGCCTTAACGAGGTCATTCATTTATAACATGAATTTAATTCATACATTTTTGAGCAATGGCAGTTCAAAAACAATCCCACTAAAATTTTGGGGGATTCAAAAGGGACCCACTCATAAAAGTGTTAAAATAAAAATGAAGTCATTCATATTTTTTTACTTTTAACACTGAAGTCTCTCAATCAACTTCAGATCATTCTGTTGGTTACAAGTTTTTATCTTTTTTTACATTTGTTTTATGCCTTTTGTCACATAAAATGTTTTTTATATGGTAAACACAAAATATGCAATATTTTCCCCAATAAATATTTCAAATTAAAATTTATTTGTGAAGTAGTAAGAGCCTTGAATAGGTCAATAATTCATAAAAATGATTTGGATTCTTTTTTTTGATCAATGACAGTTTTAAAGAAAAAAAACAGCCTGCAAGATTGCAACTTTTCTCGTCCCATTTCCAATTATTTATTTTTTTTTAGTAATATTTTTCTAATATTCAGTTAAAAATGCACAGCGTGCCGCACTTTGGACACCCCTGTTCTAAGCCGTCCGTCTCCACCAGGTGCCGCCACTACTTCTGTGAGGTCTGCGCTCTTCAGCATTACCGCAAGTCCAAGCGCTGCTACGTGTGCAACACTCAGACCAACGGTGTTTTCAATCCTGCCAAGGGTGAGCCTATCAGAAGCCGGCTTGCACATGAGGTCATATTTCATGTTGCTTTTCTACTTTCAGACTTACTGGCCAAAATAGAGAAACGCAAAGCCGCTGGCGACATGCCGCCGTCAGACGAAGAGGATTAGCCTTCCCGCGTTATGCCCTCCTGTTATTGTTGGTGTACATTATAAATAAAGATGTATTTTGTAGGAAATGAACATTTTCACTGTGTGGTTCTTTTCAAGTGGAAACATTTATTATTGTCAAGTTCAGCTTGCAGCACAAAGCTTTGCCCTCGCTGTCAATGTAACATTCGTGCACACGGCAAGTTAAAGGACATGCATACGCGTGCGGAGGCGAGAGTGAGAGGTAGAGCGTCTTCTCCTGTTGGGTTTCAGAGCTCTAAGGGGATTTGAGCAAACATCAGTTCAAAGCCTGAGGAGGACAAAAAGCTTCAAGACACCTAAAAAGAAGCAAAATGGCCACTGCAGCCTCCAAGAATAATGTCAATGTATTTACACGCAGCAACACAAAAAGGATGTTTGTCTGTCCTCACTGACGTCAGAAGTCCCAGTCGTCCACATCCAGATGGCTAAGACCTGATTCCAGACTGGCCAGTCCAGACGAGGAGGGCTGCGGCTGGGAGCTCTCTGAGCTGCTGATGGGCGACGCGGGCCTCAAGAGCTCAGGCAGCGCCTCAGAGGGACGCCGCTTGATCTAACAGACACATAATCACATAATATATTTGAATAATGTCAGGATGAATCTAGACATCTTACGCACCTGCTTGAAGAAAGGATGACCTATGAGAGCTGAGGCAGACGGTCTGAATCGGTCAAATGGAAACAGTTTAATACAATTCTGTAGCTTACTTGTCCAAATGGCGTGCAAACATGTCTACCTCTTTTCCGGCTCTCGCTGAAGACACAACTCCACAAAGTTGTGGAAGTGGGTAGAGAAGGTGCGGTTGTACGGGTGTCCTGATGACGACGAAGACGATGCCGGCTCGCCGTTGGAGTGACGGAGTCCGCCTCCTACTGGCCCTTCGCAGATCCCAGAGTCCGCTCCGGAGCGTGACGGCTTCATGGAGAGCTCCTCTGGCGGGATTGTGGTGGTGTCCAGCAGGCATGGCACCGTTCCATTTAGTTTCTCCAGCAGCATCTTTGCAAGGAAAGCAAGGTGCGGTGGTTAAAACACTTGTAGAAAGAGCATCCAGCCAGAAATCTACATTTTTGTGAGTAAATGTGTTGTTTATGTCGATGATGTGTGGCGACATGTTGGAGGGATGGTGAAAGCTGGCCGGTGTGAGCCAGCAGTAAAAACCAGGGGTCGACTGGTAATCAGCGAGGAAATTCGATATTTTGCCGTATAACAGTATTGACTTTTTTCTTTACAACAGAACTATATCTGGAGATACGACACATACAACGTATATCAGTATTAGAAATATATATATTAGTGAAGTAGATCAGTGGTCCCCAACCACCGGGCCACGGACCGATTGGTACCGGGCCGCACAAGGAAAAAAAAAAGTTTTTTTTTTGTTTTTTTAATAAATCAACATAAAAAACACAATATATACATTATATATCAATATAGATCAATACAGTCTGCAGGGATACAGTCCGTAAGCACACGATTGCATTTCTTTATGAGAAAAAAAAAAACAAAAAACCCTGGTCCGTGGGACAAATTTTCAAGTGTTGACCGGTCCGCAGCTACAAAAAGGTTGGGGATCACTGAAGTAGATGGTAATAACCACTGCTCAAGCACCAGCCCTTCTGCCCTGCATGAGAAAAGTTACCTTTTTGCTGGAGCTAAAACATTTTTATTCATTTAAAAAAAAAATCTACTCTTATTGTCAAAGATTCTCCCCAAATATGTTTTCAAATCTGACGGAGCATTTATTTGAGTTCTTGTTAGAATTCTTCACAACCTAACCCTTTCTCCCTCCTGCAGTGTGTCTCCTCTGCCCACCCGTCAAACCTTAATATTTTTGCCGGGAAATTCAGTTTTTGTCCTTCTTTCCTGGCGTCTTCCTGGTCCCGTTGTGTTTGTTTTCGCTACTCCAACAATGGAGTCTCTCGACGAGCCGCCGTTCGCAACACTCGAAGCTTAGGCTCATTAAAGGAGCGCCGCAAGTTTCATGTTCCGTGATTCAATTAAATACGACAGAAAATATATCTCTGACAAAAATCCAAACTTTTTAAGTATCTTGAAACATATACTTGTAATATAAGTAATGAAAAGCAGGCAGCAGCTTATACATTCTCATACTTTCTGTAACATCCAGGAAGAAATTATGTCAGCCAGCTTGAAAAATGTCTCAACTATAACTTATGTGAAGGAGTCCAGGGATGCTTTTAATTAAATGTTCGTAATACTTCAGGGTTCCTCACGAGGAAACCTGAGAATGTATTGAATCCATAAACTGTCATTAAATTGTATAAAATAGAGTGGATGGTGAGTCATTGTGATGTACAAAAATCTATTTTTTTTTTTACCATTTTTCCCAGGAGATTTCCCATGTTTTGAAATGCAAATACTCCTCTTAGACACGCGTAATAAAGGCATTTGTGAAATCATTTGATGTCTTTTGCTCCCAAGTCAACCACAACATTAGCACTGAGCAAAACATCATATCGCTACTGGTCCCAAGTGTCCTAAAAAAGAATGTTACAAAAACAATTTAAAGCCTTGCCAAGCTGTTTACTGACATGTAGACATAACTTTTACTGCAAATTAATATTGGCTCTAAATATCGGAAATCAGCCTCCTTGACTACTATAATAATCGCATCAGCACTGAAAAAAATCATATCGGTCGAGCGCTAGTAAAAACTAAGTGACCTCCTGTTTCCCACACCTTGTCACTTCTGCACCGACAAAGCCCCTCAATACCACCAGTAGTGGTCAAAGGAAATTTAAGTAAATCTACACCAAAACAAACAAGTGACACCAAAACAAACAAGTGACACCTAAACAAAACATAAATGACTCCTACATGACTCTTTTATGTTCCTAAACACTGCGTGTCCTCTCACCTGCGTGGCTGGCATGTCTTTAAAGGGGACGTGTCCGTTAGCCAGCTCGCACGCTGTGATGCCGAGACTGTAAATGTCTGAGCGGGAGTCATAACCCTGCAAGTTCTGGGGGACAGTGGGAACAAGTCAAATTAATGTGTACACTCCTGTCCTGTAGGTGGAAGTAAAGTGCATTAAAAATCTGGTATCATGGCTTGTGGTACCTGCTGCAGAACCTCGGGGCTGAGCCAAGGCAGCACCTTGACGCTGTTCTGCGGAAACTCATGCACTACTTTGTCTCTCTGGCCGTGTCGGATCAGACTGAAGATGCTCCGCAGACCCGACATACACACCTGACCGTCGGCCGAGATCAACACGTGGCTGGCCTTCACGCTCCTGTGCGCGACAAGTTCTTAGAAAAATATACAATAACAACGCCTGAAGCGCGGCTTACCTGTGCACGTATCCCATTTGGTGGATGTATTCTAGAGCTTTGAGCATGCCCAGTAGGATGTACGCGATAGTGAGCTCACTCATGCCGTCGGGGAAATGTGTGCTGACCAGCTCTCTGGCGGAACCTAGGAAGACACGATCAAGGTGAGACACTTGCTGTGCGTTAAAGTGATCATATTTCAGGCGCCGCACCATACGCCATGAAGGGGGTGATGACCCACAGCTCATTCTCGGCTATGAAGATGCTCTTGTAGGGCAGGATGCTGGCGTGGTGAAATAACTTGGACACGTGCAGCTCGGCCTGTGAAGCAACACAAACCAGACGGCACCTCCGTGATGCTCATGGACCCAAAATGCCGAATCTACAAAATCTACCCCAACTACCACACTGAGAAATTTAAGAATGCAAGGGGTCATTTTGATATTTTTCATTTTCAAAATCAATATTTTGAACTTTTATGACTCCCCTTACCTTTGGTTCTTGGGACCCAAAATATACTCAGTCACAAGAATGTTAAAAAACGGCATAGTATGTAAATTTTATTTTCAAAACTTACATTTCTAGATCAAATTAAGATGTATCTGTTAATATAAATGTTTATTTATTGTTATAGGTTTTATGCTCTGTTAGGAAAACCCTGTTTTTATAGCAAAAAAACACAAAATATGCCATATTTCCCCCCCAAAAAAGTCAAAAGAGGAATTTTTGAAGTAAATGGCGCCTTAAATATGTCAATTATTCATAACAATGTTGATTTTTATTCATTATTACTTTATGACCAATGTCATTTTAAAAATATTTTAAAATGTTCCTTTAAAAATCTTTAAAAATAGAATATTTTATGGAGTTTAATAAGAGCCTTCAATAAGTCAGTAATTCATAACAACATTGATTTTAAGACACAGTTATTTCTGGAGCAATTACAGTTTTAAAGAAAAAAAACTGCCTATCTAGCAGTTTTGTTTTATTAGTCAACATTGCAACGTTTTCTAGTTACATTTCACCTGTATTATATTTTATTGCACTTTCGTTCTTTTTATAATAGTATTTTCAGAATTTTCAAAAAATAGCTCCATGCCACAATTGTCCCCAAGGCCGCACTTTGCACACCTCTCACTTTAAGTATCAGATTTCAGCAGAACTGAGTTAAAAAAAAGGCTGATGCAGACCTGCAGGTAGGCGACCATGTCGTTAGTACACGACTCCAGATCGATGCGTCGTATGGCCACATGCTCCCCAGTGGGTCTGTATCGGGCTCGGTTGACCGTCATCAAATGGTCCAGACCATGGCCTTTAAAAACGCATTCATATATCACTCAAAAGTTCCTTCTCATATTGCTATTTCTGCAAAACTGAATGGTATGTTTGTGTCAGGGATGCGCCGATCGATAGGCGACCGATCAGTATGGGCCAATTACACTGGACAATTATCTCTGGAGAATTGAAGGATGAGACTAAACATGTTACACAACAAGTAAGAGCAGATAAGGAGGCCTGCTCATCGCCAGCATGGCTTGACACAACACAAGAAAGAAGTGCTTAGCAAAGTCTAAGAAGTGTAGATGGAAGGCTTTTACAGCAGAGAAAATTAATAAGTACATTTATAAAAGTTAGAGTGATGTAGTGAGTTGCCAGGCATATGTAAGCATAGGGCTCATCAATACTCATATCAGTAGTCAATACCAAGGACAGTATCTAGGGCTGGGTGATAAAACGATGGTATATTGCAATAGACATGTAATCGATGCGTTTGATAAAACTTTAGATAATTATTTTCCTTCTTCGGGAGAAAGCGGAAGTTGTGAAACAAGGTTGGTTGCATGAAAAAAGGCACTCGCTCTCTGGTAACCGAGTAAGGCAGGAAGTGATCACCAATCAATGGGAGTTACATGCTATCCGCCAATCAGGTAACAGTTACCCAGGCCCAGAGCATAATACTACCACCACCATGCTTGACAGTAGGTCTGGTGTTCCTGGGATTAAAGGCCTCATCTTTTTTTCTCCTCCAAACAATTTGCTGGGTATTGTGGCCAAACTGCTCAATTTTTGTTTGTTATGCTCTTGGCCTGTTTTACTGCCAACGGAACTGGTGCTTTAAATGGGGCATTTAAAAAGGAGGATTACATCCAAAATTCTTCACGACAACCTAAAATCATCAGCCCGGAGGTTGGGTCTTGGGCGCAGTTGGGTGTTCCAACAGGACAATGACCCCAAACACACGTCAAAAGTGGTAAAGGAATGGCTGAATCAGGCTAGAATTAAGGTTTTAGAATGGCCTTGCCAAAGTCTTGACTTAAACGTGTGGACAATGCTGAAGAAACAAGTCCATGTCAGAAAAACCAATACATTTAGCTGAACTGCACCAATTTTGTCAAGAGGAGTGGTCAAAAATTCAACCAGAAGCTTGTGGATGGCTACCAAAAGCGCTTTATTGAAGTTAAACTTGCCAAGGGGACATGCAACCAAATATTGACATTGCTATTTGTCTACTTTTCACCCAGCAGATTTGGTCACATTTCAGTAGACCTATAATAAATTCATAAAAGAACCAAACTTCATGAATGTTTTTTGTGACCAACAAGTAAGTGCTCTAATCACTCTATCACAAAAAATTAAGAGCTTTAGAAATGATTGGAAACTCAAGAGAGCCATGAAATTATGTTCTTTACAAGTGTATGTAAACTTTTGATCGCAACTGTATGCAACAAAAGAGAATGAGCAAGTAGTTTGCGTGGATTTCGTTACACTGTCAATAGCACTCACCATAAATACATTAGAAAGAGTACAGTTACTATAGATTGGCACTTGACTTCACTCATTGGTGATCGGTATCGGAATGGGCAGAATGGAACCCTGATCGGAATATCCCTGTTATGTGTTGTGTTCACAATTCTCCAAAGATTACAAATGTATACGGAGCATGAGCGTGGCCTACCGATGGCACCGAGGAGCTGATAGGCGCTGCTGTCAGGGAGGAAGCTGCCCATGGCGTCTTGACGTGGAAGGGAGGTCAGACTCTCCCGACTGTCCTCATGGGCCTGGCCGGGGATGCAACACAGACAACAAAATGTGTTACGAAAACACAATGAGCACAAAAAAAGGTCAGATTCCTTGTTTTTAGAATCATGAACGCTCACATTATCCCTCACATGCTCAATGTGTTAAATCAAGACAGTATTCCATGGTGGATGTCTCCTCTCTCAATGCCTAAGTCGTGTGTTTGATTTTGATTTCATTATTTGCTGCTATTAGGACGCCACTTTTAGGAGGGGAGAGTCCACCCAGATTATTTAGCTCTAAAGCTGTCTAAAATGATGAGAAGTGCCTCGAATTGAATGTTCTACAAAAAAAAGACTAAGTACAAACAACAGCGATACCAGCGCTGTGAGAGTCTCTTAAAATGGTCGCCTGTCTCTCATGCTTTTGTTCTACTATGTAGGAGCCAAAATAGATAAGTTAACTTGACGTGTGTGCCAAGCACACACACCTCCTCCTTCACACTCTCTCCGGGCTGGTACTTCATGACACCATTAATAATAATAATAATAGCAATAATAAAAGTGTGTGAGAGCGCATAGATAAGGAAACAGTGTGAGCCAACATGTGTGTAACTCTTCTCGCAGAACCAAAGCCAAAGCTCGGGATTTCTAAGGCGTTTGTATTCAGCCAAAAGGAGGGAAAATATTCCACTAACACTGCTGATGATATTTAATTTTGATCCTTCGTCTTTTAAGCTAAAGTGAGGGAACGGTCGTGAGACCATCTGTTGCTCTGTGATCCCTTGTCAGAACACATGTTTGGTTTGTGCATAAAAAAAATATAAACATACTGTGAAGAAGCGCATTTTCCTTGCAGTGAGAAGTCAACACAACCAAACGAGTGCAGGGCAAAGACAATGTGAGAGTGCATGAGGCTATTAAGGTTTCCATGGTGATGTGAAGGGTGTTGATCAGATACATCTTGGAGCAAAGCTAGTAGGGGGATGGACCAACACCTTGCTGAGGCCATGTCAACAATCATCTCAGCAGGGTCAGGTGGAGAGGGCGTGGCCATGCATTGCCACAGCAGAGCCATAGAACGCCATTGGGCTACGATGCACGTGTTTGGCAACAAGGAGCTCGCCATCAGCCGCATCATTAAGTCACTGCACCGGTGACTAACATGCATTCGATATGATTCCGTCACAAAACACACATTTTTTTTGGCAGCATAAATGGCCGCAACGTGTTCCCCGCAACATGCTTTTGAGCTCATGTGCAGGGAAGCACACTCTCTGGCCACAGCCTGCTCTAAAGCGATCACATTGTTTCCCATATGTCCATTTATTTGTGGCACACCGCCAAGTATAGATTTGGCATTTCCTCTTAAATGGCATTGTAGCTCATTCGCACCTGGTCTGCCAGAGAACAAAAAGACGTAAAAAGAGGGATCAGTAGCTCCCTGCACATGGACACATTTAATCGGATTAAAAGCCTAACCGAAATAAAAATGTCTCATCCAAACACGCCATTCGGAATATTGTGACTCGATCACGCACATTCATTACAATCAAAACAAGTAGTTTATGCCGATAGTCATTTGATTTGGAACTCATGAAAATAAATCTTCCAAAATTCAGGTAGAAATTATCCTTACTGTCCATCTCTTTGATGTCACCTATATTTTGGTGGTGGAGGGGGACTAAATTTATTAGTCTCGGTATGAAACGATTGTCTTCTTGTTGTCTTTCCGTTTTCAACATTTACAGACGTAGCGGTATATACTATTGAGTTTCTTGCCCTAAAACGAGACTAGCAAAAACAAAAGTATGGTGTGGAGTGTCATGTGTCGATGTAACATTAAAAGAAGGGATACAGTTGCCATCTTAACGACCTGTTTTATTTTTCGGCATTACAGCTACTTTAAGTGCCAACTACTAGCCTCAAACACATACATAAAATGTCATTACATGAAAACGCACACCAGCCTGTACATAATCACAACATAAAAGGCACAGAACAGCTCCATTTCAAAAAGAGAGGTAAAACAAAAGTAGTGAGCCGAAGGAAAAAATTATAAACATTGTGATAACGTCGGACAAGCAGAAACGGAAAAAGACATGTTTACGAAGGATGTCTACCACTTCTTCAGCACCAACAGTGAAGCATACCACCTAGCATTCGACTAGTAGGAGTCAAAACTAGAAATAGTGCTTAGAAGAGAGCTTAGAGACTCTTGGGCTGTACACTTTACCTTCCCAGTGTCCAAAATGCGGTCAATTACGAACAATGGAAAAATTCAGCAAAAATACATTACATGACGAAAGAAAAATCTTAAAATTACATTAATAATAACACCAAGATTTGTTTTTAGAATTACCGTATTTCCTTGAATAGCACCCTGGCATGTAATATGCGCCTGCCTTGAACTACTGCCGGGTCAAACTCGCTCCGCAAATTATAAGCGCATGCTTACTTTTACCGCCGGGTCAAATTCGTGACGTCACGAGTGACGCTTCCCCTGTCGTCATTTTCAAAATGGCGGAGGAGTTTTATTTTGCTTTTACTATGTGTAAACCAGGGGTCTTGTTCCACAGCCATACAGATCACACTGATGTTTGTGATATAAAACAACTTTAACACTCTTACTAATATGCGCCACACTCTGTGAACCCACACCAAACAAGAATAACAAACACATTTTGGGAGAACATCGGCTCTGTGGCACATTATAAACGCAACAAAAGAATTACACAGAATGCCATGCATCCATGACTCTTGGCTATATTCTACACCCCGCGTGTCTAATATAGCCAAGAGTCACGGATGCATGGCATTCTGAGTAATTCTTATGTTGCGTTTATAATGTGTTACAGAGCCGATGTTCTCCAGAAATGTATTTGTTATTCTTGTTTGGTGTGGGTTCGCAGAGTGTGGCGCATATTAGTAAGCGTGTTAAAGTTGTTTATATCACAACCTTTAGTGTAAACGGTATGGCTGTTGACCAAGTATGCATTGCAATCTCGTATGAGAAGCAGTGAAATGCATGTGTCCGGCCGGCACGCACGCAGATAGCATGGTGTAAAGGTGGGCGCGATGACACGTTGTAGAGCAGTGGTCCCCAGCCGGGCCGCGGCCGCAGAAGAATCTATTATTTTTTTTTTTTTTTTTTATCACACTCATTTTTTTACTGCATGCCATTGGTAAGCGCAGGGGTGAGAAAAGGTTTTAAAACTGTTAGCGCCTGCTTACTTTTACCGCGTGCCTTGAATAAGCGCAGGAGTGAGAAATGGTTTTAAATTAATTAGCGCCTCAAGGAAATACAATAATGCAAGTTAGCCGATAACATCATAAAGGAACACAAAGAGATCACAGTCCGGTGGGAAACACTAGATCCACATCCAAGAGGTCTCCATAGAGAACCATGTCTATGCCAGATCACTAGGAATGCATGTTAGCACCAAGTCTGAAAAATTCAGAGCACATTGCAATCACAGCTCAGTGTTAGAGGATTCCACGTTCTCTTTTAAAAAGCGGTAAAATACTCATGCATACCGAGGAAATGTGCGGACGCGCAGAGGCCAGCGACTGTTTCCACGCACGCATGCACGCACAATCACAAAAGGCACATTTGGCGTGATAATGCGGTGACAGGACACTTACTTTCCTGTGAGACAGTCCCTGAGCTTGCTCTGAGGTAGGAAAAACCACATCAATGACATGAAGACATGAACACACACTAAACATGAGCAGGAGCCTCATGCCTCATTGTTTAGGCTCCCTTCAGGCACCACAGTACGGTCACATGAGAGCACACTGAATGCCATGAAATGACACACCCCCCACAAAATGTTTGCTTGTACTGTACCTATCCAGCTTGAAATTATCATTTTTATGAATGACGCATATAAACAAGTCCATTTCAGTAGCCGAGTCTTCAGGCTCTTGACAATGCAACACCGCTTGTAAAATAGTGAGCAACAGTATATATGTGTGTGTGTGTGTGTAAATATATATATATATATATATATATATATATATATATATATATATATATATATATAAATAACTTGATTGGACTGTAATAAAGATTTGGTAAATATTTGACAATGTGCTCCAATTTATACAAAAATGTACTCAAAAGTATGACCATATCAGGGCCGCCACATCATTTTATATAGCCCGCCAACACCTGAAAATAATATGTAAATAAAAGTACTGATAATTGTATTAGTTCTTTTCATTTTGACAGAAAAAATATATTACGGCTGTCAAGTGATCCTTTTTTTAAATCAGATTAATCACACTCTCTCTGTGAATAATCATGATTAATGCCTGGTTATCATTTGATTGCAAACATTTGCTTAAGAAAATACCCCAATATTTAGATACAAATGCAATTTGATAGTCAGAATGTCATTGAGGATTTTTTTTATTTGTTTTACTAAACTGCAAGTTATTGATTTTCTCAAACCTTGGTGACAGTAAGTTATAGTAAGAATTAAGTGCACATTTTAGAGTTCTCCAAAAAAAAAAAAAAAGTCTCCAATAAGACTAGAAAAAGTCGCTAGATTTGTCGCTCGGAGCTGTGTGCAAAAAGTCACCAAGAGGATTGGAAAGTCACCATATTTAATGACAAAGTTGCCAAGTTGAGAACACTGCATGAAAAGGCTGTCGATTTAAAAACTTTTTTTTTTTAACTTACATGTATGTGTGGTGAACTAAGGGAAAATGTCGCCCGCGTAGTTTGTTGTTCTTGGTTTGCTGTCCATGTAGCATTCACGCTAGCGACGCCATCCTTAAGTTCATGTTTCGCATTAAATATGCCATTTGAAACTTGATGTGCGTTCACGGTAAGAATATTTTTCGCTGCAAGACTGACTAATAACCTAAGTTTTATCTTAGGTTTCACTCTATTGTCACAATACCAGCCTGTGCAATGTGCGCCAACCTTCTGGAGGTCAAAACAAAGACTGTGATTAATATTTGTATCTATTTATCATAACTCGTAAAAACAATTATTACTCACATGCGTTTAACATTGACAGCCCTAGTACTGCATGAAAATGCATGCCTTTCATTCTGTCCAATGGTGGCACACTGTATATTAAAATACATACTTAAAAATCTGTTAGACTTATGCTTCCAAAGCTAAATATGCATCAAATTGCACAATGTAAAAGTGACAATAGATTTTATGGAGAAATCTACAATACTTTTGACAGCATAAACTGAAAAAAACTCAACCACTGTTTTTTTTCGGCAAAATGATGTCGACTGAACTGCCAGTTTTTTACTGTAAAATCTGGAGTTGCTTTTACTGTAAACGGATCAACATTGTTTACACTGTGAAAACAGTATTTTTAATTGCCAGATTAAGAAAAAATAGTGGTACAGTAATTTGTTATAAAAGTGACTAGATTTTGCAGTAGAATCTGGTGACTAAACTGCTTGTTTTTATCTGTAAAAAAAAAGTGGTACTGTTTTTCCATTTATCGGTATGTAATATGTCGTAAAAACACTGTATATTTTACAGTAAAATTGTTTAAGTTACCAGTTTTACTGTAAAATCTAGATGTTTGCATAAAAAATATGTAATATCAAATGCATAGGCAAATTCCTATATTATACGCGGTTACAAGAAAAACTAGATTGACAGCCCTGACGAAAGCGACAAATAAAACGCACCCAAAAGAACGTTATCAGCATGGTCAACAATGCCATCCATAAGCTAACCGCCGAATGCTCTATGACCACAAATGATATCCAACACATCCAACCAGCCATTTGACCTTAAAAAAGATAAAAGCTACACATATGTAACCTTTCAGAGTCAATAGGTCCTTTTCCACCGCAGGAGCTTTTTCAGGAAAATTTACCTGGGTAATAAAATATGCCCTGTGTTTACACCAAAAAAATGTTGTTCTTTGGGAACTATTTTAGTTCCTAGTAGCTAGGTGGGACTTTCTAATAATTCAAGGAACTTGAGAGGGGGCGGGCTGTGCTGTCGACCGCTAATTTTGGGGCGTTACTTAAACTTTGTTTTCTAAGTTTCATCCACCATGCGAGACGACTTGTTTATTTAAACTAGTGTGCACTTTTATGCTATTTATTATTCTTTACCAACTTCATTTCAATATGCATAGCGACAAGAGGTGGATGGACTCTTTTAAACGTATTTACAAAGTAATATAAAATATTTAGCAGGACTTGGAAGCGGCAAGGTGAGTGGTTTGCTGGGACTCCAGTTTGAAGAAAAGTGTGAAATGAAGGACTAGGGGAAAGAGGTTAAATCAAGTATTCACCATTTACTTCGTTACATGCTGTAAAAGTAGTCAGTGTCACGCCGTTTATGTAGTTATTTGTCTCAACATGAGTGAACCGAAAGCTAAAGCTAAATATGATGTGTTTCACACTGACTTTTATTCTTTATTTATTATTATTTACAGCTTAGACCAGTGGTCCCTAAACCCAGTGTCCAAACTCCAGCCCGCGGGTAGTTCCGAGTAAAAAAACAAAAAGGCATCGGTTGGGGACATTTCTACGCTGCTGATCCGACTCCGCTTGGGATGGTTTCCTGTGGACGGGACTCTCGCTGCTGTCTTGGATCCGCTTTGAACTGAACTCTCGCGGCTGTGTTGGATCCACTATGGATTGAACTTTCACTGTATCATGTTAGACCTGCTCGACATCCATTGCTTTCGGTCCCCCTAGGGGGGGGTTGCCCACATATGCGGTCCTCTCCAAGGTTCTCATAGTCATCATTGTCACCGACGTCCCACTGGGTGTGAGTTTTCCTTGCCCTTATGTGGGTTCTTCCGAGGATGTCGTAGTGGTTTGTGCAGCCCTTTGAGACACTTGTGATTTAGGGCTATATAAATTAACATTGATTGATTTTTTTGATTGTTTTTAAATTATTATTTATTTTAATCTGTCCTTTCTAGCCCCTCCATCAATCCATTTTGTACCTCTGGTCACTCTCGGGTTCTCCTAGCCACTAAGGAAAATCATAGTGTCTAAAAATGCATTTTACCATCGATAACGTGACGTCAACACGTGCACGCTCTTTCAGTCAATTAGTGCACGAGGTAAAAAAAGGCAAAATTGTTGGGGAAAATAAACTCAAGAGTTTAGAGTTTTTAAACATCAGTGGGCATGTGACTTGTTTTAAATATCTATATATATATATATATATATATATATATATGTATATATATATCCCGGCCAAAAATTTTTTACTCAATGCGGCCCCCGGGTCAAAAAGTTTGTGGACCCTTGGCTTAGACGAACCATAAGGACCTGTCTGACCCCTATGACATAATCAGGATGACTTTTTGACTATTGGACACTGCGGACAAAAGCCTAACTTTTAATGTAAAATCCGATATACTTTGTTTTTAAATCAAATTTGTTTTGTATATTATTGCTCTGTACTTCATACACAATAATTATGACCTAGTTTCTAGGTCATGATTAGATTCGAGGTCCTAGAAACTAAGTCAATCAGGAGAAGCTCAGCGTAAAGCCGCTACTTCTCCACATACTGTAGAGGAGCCAGTTGTGGTGATTTAGGCATCTGGTTAGGATGCCCCCAGAATCCCTTCCTGGGGAGGGTTTAGGGCACGTCTGACCGGTAGGAAGGGACAATCTCCCCAGCTGGCCTGAGAAAGCCTTGGGATTTCCAGGAGGAGCTGGAGGAAGTAGCTTGGGAAAAGGAAGTCTGGGCTTCTCAGTTTAGGGTGTTGCCCCCGCGACCCGACCTTGCGGACAAGAAGAAGATGGATGGATGGAAATAAGACCAAATATTGTCTGTTTATTCACATAGTTGGTATCAGTGAAGAAATATGTGTTTCTTTGATATAGGGCTGGCCCTCATTCTTAGGCCACTAAAAAAGGGCCGTATTACACATTTCCACCACTTATGGCAGTAATGACCATATCACACAAGCAGAAGAAGTCTGGTTTATTTATTTTAACACAACATAATTTTAAGTAAATGCATTTCTTTGTCAGTTATTTATGAGTCCCTTTTTATGTAGTATATTTGATTAGTGTTTATTTTCTAATCAGCCTGACCTAACCCTAAGGTTGATGTGTTAAAAAACAATCTTTGTGATTAACATGTGGTTTCATATCATTTGGAAATGTTGTAAACTGTAAGTAGGGTAGATATAACTATTGAATACATTTAAAATCAAGGGTAAGACTACTAATTCATTGTTAATATTTCAGTGGGCCCCAGGCCCCTCTGTAGTGGAAAAACTTGTGCCCCAGGGTTAAAAAAGGTTAAGAACTTCTGTGCTAAACCACTCCTCCGTACATCATCCGTCTGATTTGCATAAACTAATCTGAACTGTGAGATGCGGTGGAAACACAAAACAACAAGTCATCAGGAACATTTAGTTCCGGGAACTAAAACTGAACTTTTGGTGGAAAAAGGCCTATTAATTAAAAGACTCCAATTACCTTTTTTCTAAGTGCAACAGGGTGAAAAAGCATCAAAGGTACAAAAATAGATCATAAATGAGTGCATTTAGTGGCAGACGATTGTAACCCAACATATGCAAGTATGAAATGTTTAGTGGCTGTATTTTAAGGGTGATTCCTTCAATGTGTTGTTAGTCTGTCTTAAAAAGGCTCTTTTACCGTTTTCTGTTTCGCTTTGGACTTTACCTCCAAATAACTCCAAATCCCGCAGGCTCTCCACACTCAATTTCTCAGACACCCAACGCTGACAGACAGACGGTTTATCGACAGACAAACAGGGAGAAAAGGAAGGACAATTCAAGCAAGTGTAAGGAGAAGTTTGCACAGAAAGATTAACGCACCTGAAAGCAATGAATGATGATGATGATTATGGTGAATCACAATGGCAACAAATATGCTGCACTTCAAAAAAAGCTTTGAGTTCAATTATTGGTAGAAATTGAAATAGACTTACAAGGAAAGACATGGATCCGTTTCAGCGTCATTCAATGTGGAAAGTATGTCCTGCAATACCTGGGAAGGATTTTTTTAATTTAAATTTTGAGTCCCACAAACTGTACCGCACAATCTGTAAAAAAATGTTTTCAAAAACTGGCAAAAAGTGAAGAAAGACTGGTAGTTAGTGATGAGCAGCTCAATACTCAAATATCGATAACAGCTCTTTATGCTCCAATATCCCTTCTCAAATCAAAATATCGATACTTTTAATACTTTAGTTGTTTGAGATAATTTATATAATTTACAGGAACACAGTGTTAAGTAACTAAATCACTGAGATCTTGACTAAATAAAATGCCATTCAATTCAATTTATTGGGAACATGTCAAAAATTCACACGCATTTTGCTACAGTTATCAACCGACCAAAAGGACAGAGCAAAGCTTGTCTGGTCCCACCCCTGCGCCATAAGCAGCAAAAGTTAAAAATTATTTAAAAAAGAGATGGTAGCGAGAGATAAGAAGTGACAAATAATTCAGAAGGAGTAATTTATTGGGAAAGACGTCTCTTCCGCCGAGGTAAGTTCATAATGCGCATGTAAGAAAATTACTGGCAAATAAAATGAGTCACTCAGTATTATTAAACAGCAACCTTTTACTGTAGGTTATTTGGAGACACTACATACAGAGTTTAATATAAATAAAACACCACATTCACTGCAGAATTTATTTCGCCCTATGATTTCATATTGTTTAAAGATGAGCAACAACACTTGAAAGACACCACTTATTTTATTTTATTTTACTAGACACATGTCAAAAATTCACAAGCATTTTGTTGAACCGTCCAAAAGGAATGGGAACAGAGCAAAGCGTGTCTGATCCCACCCCTGTGCCATAATCAGCAACAGTAACAAATTAAAAAAAAAAAGATTTGGTAGCGAGAGATAAGAAGTGACAAACATTTCAGAAAGACTAAATTAGTGTAAAGAGGAACTTAATCTCATTGGTGGAAAAGACTTCTCTTCCGCCCAGCAAAGTGCATAATGCGCAAGTAAGAAAATGACTGGCAAATAAAATGAGTCACTCAGTATTAACAAAAAGCAACTTTTAATGTAGGTTATTTGGAGACACTACATATGGAGTTGAATATAAATAAGACAACGCATTCACTGCAGAATAATTAAACCATTTATTTTGCCCTATGATTTTATATCGTTTGAAGATGATCAGCAACACTTGAAAGATACCTTATTTTTAAATTTTACTTGACACATGTTAAAAATTCACAAGCATTTTCCTGAAGTGATTAACTGTCCAAAAGTAATGGGAACAGAGCACAGCTTGTTTGGTCCCACCCATAAGCAGCAATGGTAAAAAATATTTTAAAAAGATTGGGTAACGAGAGATAAGAAGTCACAAATAATTCAGAAGGAGTAAATTAGCGGGAAAGAGTTCTCCTCCGCCTAGGTAAGTACATAAAGCATATCTAAGAAAATTACTTGCATATAAAATGAGTCACTCAGTATTATTAAACAGCAACTTTTTACTGTAGGTTATTTGGAGACATTACATACGGAGTTGAATATAAATAAGACAACGCATTCACTACAGAATAACGGAATAATCAAACCATTTATTTCTCCCAATGAATTTATATCGTTTGAAGATGATTCCCAAGAGAAGTAACACTTGAAAGACACAACATTTTAAATTTTACTGGACACATGTAAAAAATTCACAAGCATTTGCTGAAGTGATCAAATTGGAACAGAGCACAGCTTGTTTGGTCCCACCCCTGTCCCATAAGCAGCAACAATAAAAAATATGAAAAAGATTTGGTAGCGAGAGATAAGACGTGACAAATAATTCAGAAGGAGTTAATTAGTGCAAAGAGGAACTTTACACTAATTTGATCCGCTGAGGTAAGTACATAATATTACTGAAGGAACTCTCCTGAAGGAATCAATAAAGTACTATCTATCTATCTAATATGCAAGTAAGAAAGTACTGGCAAATAAAATGAGTAATTAAGTATTATTAAACAGCAACCTTTTACTGTAGGTTATTTGGAGACACTATATACGGAGTTGAATGTAAATGACACAACACATTCACTGCAGAATAACACGACCATTTGTTTTGCCCTGTGATTTTATATCATTTGAATATTTAAAAAAAGTTACTAGACACATTAGGTTTGCACATGACTCGCTTCCAGTGAGGGTTGGACTCCGCCAAGGCTGCCCTTTGTCACCGATTCTGTTCATAACTTTTATGGACAGAATTTCTAGGCGCAGTCAAGACGTTGAGGGGTTCCGGTTTGGTGGCCGGGGGGTCAGGTCTCTGCTTTTTGCAGATGATGTGGTCCTGATGGCTTCATCTGGCCGGGATCTTCAGTTCTCACTGGATCGGTTTGCTGCAGAGTGTGAAGCGACCGGAATGAGTATCAGCACCTCCAAGTCCGAGTCCATGGTTCTCGCCACGAAAAGGGTGGAGTGCCACATCCGGGTTGGGGAGGAGACCCTGCCCCAGGTGGAGGAGTTCAAGTACCTAGGAGTCTTGTTCACGAGTGAGGGAAGAGTGGATCGTGAGATCGACAGGCGGATTGGTGCGCTGCCTTCAGTAATGCGGACGTTGTATCAATCCGTTGTGGTGAAGAAGGAGCTGAGCCGGAAGGCAAAGCTCTCAATTTACCGGTCGATCTACGTTCCCATCCTCACCTATGGTCATGAGCTTTGGGTTATGACCGAAAAGACAAGATCACGGGTACAAGCGGCCGAAATGAGTTTCCTCCGCCGGGTGGCGGGGCTCTCCCTTAGAGATAGGGTGAGAAGCTCTGTCATCCGGGATGAACTCAACGTAAAGCCGCTGCTCCTCCACATCGAGAGGAGCCAGATGAGGTGGTTCGGGCATCTGGTCAGGATGCCACCCGAACGCCTCCCTAGGGATGTGTTTAGGTCACGTCCAGCTGGTAGGCGGCCACGGGGAAGACCCAGGACACGTTGGGAAGACTAGGTTTGAGAACGCCTCGGGATCCCCCGGGAAGAGCTAGACGAAGTGGCTGGGGAGAGGGAAGTCTGGGCTTCCCTGCTTAGGCTGCTGCCCCCGCGACCCGACCTCGGATAAGCAGAAGACGGATGGATGGATTACTTGGCATCGGATCAGAAAGAAAATCGGTGATATCGCACATTACTACGGAGTATTTTATTTGTTTTACGACACCAAAAGCACACCACCGCGTATATTGCTGGCTTTTGGAGAATATTTGTAAAGAAAATGTTTTACACCAAATAAATGGTGGAATTAGTGAGATGCTGAGCGCAGTTGTCATGGTGAACAGCACGAGCTAGCGATGCTAACATCCTGTTAACTGACATTTAAACGCGGTGTCCGTCACGTAAGTTTTTGTTGTTTCGTATACATCAAAAATAAGGTATTGCCTTACCATTCATAGCACACCAATGTCCGGACGGAAATGACCAACGGGGTAAAAATTAGACTTCATGATAACAAAACGAGCTCGCCATCGCTTGAGCGCCGCTGACAGCTGACGTTGGAGTCGCGCGAGTTCTACGTCACACAAAGGGAAACAGTGGCGCGTGTTGATGATGTATACGTTTTCTTCCGCTGAAGCAAGCACCGTGGCTCGTTTTGTGGGATAGCAGCTCACAGGTAAACGAACAAAAGCGTGGACATGAGCGACATTACAAAGCGTAACACACACATTTTTTGTAACGTGCATTTTAATTTCATTACTTCAGCTGCAGAGAAAAGTGTGCACACCGACACCACGGGCTGAGTTTGCGGCCTTGCGAGCCAGCTAAATGCTAATAATGCTACTCTCCCGTGTAATGTTGTCATCGTCTTCTTTACATTGTTATTTACTAAGTAATAATCACAATGCAACTCCTTGCCTTGGTTCTGTAGCTAAATTATTCAGTTTTTGATATATTCCTACCTTTATTCAAACCGAATTTGTGCCGAAAGCACCGATTCTTAGCCGTACACAAGATATTATTGTACATATACAAACGTTCATATTAAATATTGTATTGTTTTTGTTTACGTACGTTGTTCATCAATGAGCATATTGACACCGAGACTAAAATCAGTTAGATGTTAAAAACACACCAGTGATGTGTATTTTCCTCAGATTTCAATAGACCAGTGGTTCTCAACCTTTTTTTCCAGTGAAGTACCCCCTGCGAACACTTTTTTAATTCAAGTAACCCCCTAATCAGAGCAAAGCCTTTTTGGTTGAAAAAAAGAGATAAAGAAGCAAAATACAGCACTATGTCATTAGTTTCTGATTTATTAAATTGTATAACAGTGCAAAATATTGCTCATTTGTAGTGGACCATCCTGAACTATTTGGAAAAAAAAGATATAAAAATAACTAAAAACTTGCTCAAAAATAAACAAGTGATTCAATTAGGGCTGTGCGATATTGACTTTTTTTCACACAAAAATAAATCTTTAACATCAATATTTATGGAACATGTCCACAAAAAAATCTTGCTGTCAACACTGAATATTGCATTGCAGTATTTTTTTTCACAGTTTATGAACTTACATTTATATTTTGTTGAAGTATTATTCATTAAATATATTTATAAAAGATTTTTGAATTGTGGCTATTTTTAGACTATTAAAAAAAATCTCACGTACCCCTTGACATACCTTGAAGTATCCCCAAGGGTACGCGTACCTCCATTTGAGAACCACTGCAATAGGCTATAATAGGGTTGCATGATTTTGAAAAAAACCTAATCAATCAATCAATCAATGATTATTTGTATAGCCCTAAATAACAAGTGTCTCAAAGGGCTGCACAAGCCACAACGACATCCTCGGTTCAGGTCCCCCATCAGGGCAAGGAAAAACTCAACCCAGCGGCATGATAATGCGAAACCTTGGAGAGGACCGCAGATGTGGGTCAAACCCATGGGAGATAATCGCGATATTTATCTTTAAAATTGCGATTCTTTTTGCAATTTTATAAATGTATAAATCCGTGAAGGAAGACATCACTTTTAGACCGTCTATCAACATGTTCTAGGCTCAAAGTGCCACACATTAAAATAATATGCAATAATTTACTTTTGCAGCTTATGTAGAAAAATATATTTTTACTGTATTATAAAGACATACATGTATTATATAATACGCATTGTTAAACGCAGCCCTCTGAGGGCAAACATAACTACGATGTGGCCCTCAATGAAAACAAGTTTGACACCACAGGTCTACATCATGCTGTTAAAATGAAGAAATAACCAAGACAAATTATACAGAGGGGTTGTTTTTAAAAATGTTGTTGGATGATATATTGTCCCACAGAGTATTGCTGATAAACAACATGATGGTCAGCGTTATTTTGTGACCAAATTTAGGACTAATTTCATAATAATATCCAATAATAATCAGAAATATGCGGATATGGTATTTTCAGGGCCATTATCCGTTTTTAGTAGTCGATAACCTATATTTAAGGCAAATATTAATTTGCTGTAAAAGTTACTTAAACACGAATAGTATATATCAGTCAACAGCTGGACAAGACTTAAGGTTGGGTTTTAACATTATTTTTGTGGAATCGTCAGAGCATGGGTTCAATAACAGTGCAATATACATATCAAATATTTCATATAATCGACAGTATTACCGTTTTTCTTAATTTTTTTTCTTTTCATAACATGGTCACTACTGCCAAGTTACCTCTTGTTGTATTCTTATTTTTACTTTTATATTTTTATTCTTATTGTTATATTTTCTATTTTATTTCCATTTATACCTCTATTATTCACTTTTATAATTTATATCTCAATTCTGTACACTGCTGCTGGAATTTTTATTTTCCTGATGGAACTCTCCTGAAGGAATCAATAAAGTACTAGCTATCTTTCTATCTATCTACATAATGCGACATAATTGTGCATATCTATTATATATATCGGATTTGTGCGGTTTGTGCGCGGCCCCCGGAAGTGATCACAGCAATTAGGATTTCAAAACAAACTATGATGCTATATTTTTATTCTTATTGCATGGATTTGAGATGATAATCCGATTGTTTTCTCAAAGTCTAGCCATGAATTGGAACAAAGGAGCTCCCGGTGTGAAGCGAGGGTTCGGCTTTGGAGGATTTTCACTTGCCGGGAAGAAAGAGGAGCCCCCAGTTTCCAAACCATCTCACACATCATTTGGGCCTCCTGGATCAAGCAGCGGTTACGGGAAAGGCCAACTCCCATCATTCTACAAAATTGGAACTAAAAGGAGCAATTTTGATGAAGAGAATGCGTGAGTGTTCCGTCTTGTGTACACACAACAAAAACAACAACAAGGTCTGCGAATGACTTGTACACCAACGTGTGAATGGTAGGTATTTTGAGGACGATGAAGAGGAGTCCAGCAGCAATGTGGACCTGCCGTACATCCCCGCTGAGAACTCTCCTACACGGCTGCAAATGAAGTCTGGTGGCGGCTCAGACAGCGAGGACGATCCCCTCGACGCCTTCATGGCTGAGGTCGAGGTGAGCACAATCACCTGGCAAACATCAACTACTCGACTTGTCGTTCTCTGACTCAAACTCCTTCTCTGTCAGAACCAAGCGGCAAAGGACATTAAGAAAATTGAGGAAAAGGCGGCCAAGTAAGATGTCTTCTGTATCTTTATCTAAAAAAGTGTCTTTATTGTCTTTTGTGGCGCACTAAGCGACATGTCTGCATTTGCAGTCTGGTGCTACAGTACAAAGGAGTATTAGAGCCAGTGAGCCACTCTGAAAATATGATTAAAAAACAATATCGTGGAACTTGTTTAAGTTATTCCTGCTTTTGTCGCCAACCTCTTATGTCGAACAACTTATAAAGTGCCCGATTATGTCGACGTCGACACACAGTACGTGGTTGACTAGTTTTGTTGACAAAGTTTGCGAACCAAAGGTGTTATTTCTATCATAACTGTTCCAAAAATGTGGACAACTTACTTATTACGGTTAAGGAGCGACAACATAACTACTGTCTAGTTACACTGTATTAACACACAGTGACTTCCAGTTCATCACAAAGGAAGCTTCAAAATAATTACAGTGTTACACTGTATTCTACACCCATTTATTTACTTTTTTTTTAGACCGTTTGCCATCTCAAGAAAGATTTAAACATATACGAAAGCTTTATTATTATAGTAATTGGAACTAAGATACATAAGGAAATCAGAGCAGATAATATTGTAAAATATTTTCACGGTGACAGGATTACTGTGCACATATCAACCTTTTGTTGGCATCTACTAAACAATCCTGTATACTATACAGTAGAGATTGACTGATTATCGACTGGGCACCTTTTTTGTCATTTTTACATACCTGTTTTGGCCTTTTTTAATTTTAACTACAACAGAACTACATCAGCAGATACAATATATACACATATGATCCCAGTATTTAAAAAAAAAAAAATAATAATAATTACCGTATTTTTCGGAGTATAAGTCGCTCCGGAGTATAAGTCACACCTGCCGAAAATGCATAATAAAGAAGGAAATAAACATATATAAGTCGCACTGGAGTATAAGTCGCATTTTGGGGGGGAAATTTATTTGATAAAATCCAACACCAAGAATAGACATTTGAAAGGCAATTTAAAATAAATAAAGAATAGTGAACAAAAGGCTGAATAAGTGTACGTTATATGACGCATAAATAACCAACGGAGAACATGCCTGGTATGTTAACGTAACATGTTATGGTAAGAGTCATTCAAATAACTATAACATCTATACGTTTACCAAACAATCTGTCACTCCTAATCGCTAAATCCCATGAAATCTTATACATCTAGTCTCTTACGTGAATGAGCTAAATAATATTATTTGATATTTTACGGTAATGTGTTAGTAATTTCACACATAAGTCGCTCCTGAGTATAAGTCGCACCCCTGGCCAAACTATGAAAAAAACTGCGATTTATAGTCCGAAAAATACGGTAGTAAAATCCACTGCTCAAGCGCCAGACCTTTTGCCTAGCATGAGAAAAGTTCCCCTTTTTTAAAATTAATTTAAGGATAAAATTACTCTTATTGTTAATATTTCTCCCCCAAAATGTTTGGATGTCTGACCAGGCATTTATTTGAGTTTTTTTGAGAATGATCAATGCACTCAGCTGCTAATACCGCAGCGCCCTCTGTTTCTCTGTCGCCGACATAACTTTTCCTTGGCTCACCTGTCAAAACCTCAAATGTTTCCCCGAAAATCCAGTTTTTGTCCTTCTTTCCTGTCGTTTCCTGGTCCCATGTTGTTTGTTTTCACTACTGCAGAGATGGAGTCGCTCAACAAGCCTCCATCTGCAATGCTCATTAAAAGAGCCCTGCGAATTTCATGTTCCGTGATTAAATCAAATAACGCGACATAGATGTATAGACATTAAGAGGACAACAAAGATATCCATCCATACATTTTCTACCGCTTTTCCCTTTCGGGGTGGCAGGTGGGGGGGTGCTGGAGCCTATCTCAGCTGCATTAGCAAAAAATCCAAAATTTGTGTAAATATCTTGACAAGTTGGAGACTTGTTATATAAGTAGAGAAGAGCAGGCAGAAGCTTACACATTCTCATACTTTCTGTAACATCGCGGAAGAAATTATGTCAGTCAGCTTGAAATATCCCCCAACTATAAATTACGTAAAGGAGCCTAGAACTTTTTTGAATGTTCAAAATATTTCAGGGTTCCTCATGAGGAAACCTTAAAATGTACTAAATCCATAAACTGTTTTAAAATTAAGTAAATGGCGAGATATTATGATGCTGAAAAATGCCAGGTTTTTACGAATTTTTCCAGGAGATTTCCTACATTTTGAAATGCAAATGTGGATGCCCCTCTTAGACACACATAGTAAAGGTAAAAGTCGCTGATGTTTTTTGCTGCTACATTAACCACAACATTAGCACAGCATAAACATTATGTCGTTACTGGTCCGACACTTCCTGAAAAAATAATGAATAATATAATAATATCAAAACAACTTTGCCTACTCCAGTTGTTTACTGGCGTATACTCTTCATGGTTAAGCAACTTTTACTGCAAATGAATATCTGCTCCAAATATCTACTACTAATAATCGGTATCGGGCCAAAAAAACCATGTCGGTCGATCTCTACTTCACATTCCAACCCTTGAATATCAGCTCAGCGCCATACACAATACTCCTGTTGCTAAAATATCCTATGAAAAGACATTTGAGAATAAAAATATGCAGAAATAGAGGAAGCCCATGTTAACAAACTGGTATAGGTTGAAAAACATTTTATTACCACCCATTTTCTTCTGGCCAAAGTCACAATTGGAAGTTTAGTTTCCTTTATGTCAGCTAGCCAGTCCAAAAAGCTTTGCGTTTAAGTTGATAAATGATCAGAATCATTTCTTTCAAATATAAAATAAAGTAATATGAGAACATTGTTAGCAAAGCATAAACATAAACTTTCTTTGTCTCGGAATACATACGTTTTTCATTGGTTGTGGCCCTAATACTCCTTGGTGCGGTAGTTAGCGTACCACCAGGTAAGCACAGTGAGCGTGCTCAGACAAAGATGGGGGGGCTGTTTTGGGTGTATGAACGAGCCGCAGGGAAGTTTTTTTTTCTCCGCTTTTCATTTCAGGGGTATTCGTGATGACATTGAAGAAGAAGATGAACAAGTGAGTGAGCCCTTCACAATATTTCTTACAGCATTAAATCACATCGCTGGTCACAGTGATCCCCCTCTAAGCCTCTCCCCTCCCTGCTACATGATCATAAAAGCACTTTATCGGTTGTATTTGGATCTTCACTTTTTTTTTTTGCCTAGTTTGTTCTCAGAAGAAAACAAAGCATGTTATGTGTTGATGTAGCCATGACACAATCAGCAATCTCACACAAACCATGTGTGTCATCGTCCTGATTATTGGCTGTGTTGAGCAGCTCTGTTTCTCACACCAAACCTTGTGCTTTCTGCAGGAGGCCTACTTTCGCTACATGGCTGAGAACCCCACAGCCGGCCTGACCCTGGAGGAGGAGGAGGAGGATGTGGACTACGACAGTGACGGCAACCCCATTGCTCCCACAACCAAAAAAATCATCATGCCCCTCCCTCCGATTGACCACTCAGAGGTACCAATCTTTTCAAATGGTTAAAATACTTGAAAGTATTTCTATATTTCATACTAGGAGTGTTCAGCAATCTTTTTTAACATTTTGTGCAACAAAGATGAAAACACCAATCCAATGTAGGTCAATATCTGTCTGAACAAAATATCCACATGTTGGCTTGTGTCATAGCTAGGGGTGTCCCGGTCCGATTTATGTAAAAAAACAAGTAATGGATTATATTGGCTTGCATCTAAATTTTCTGATATAAACACGCTGATGCAATCAGTCCTGAAGCGTGTTTACTTGTGCAAAGTTGGACAGCCAGTTGGCATCCAAATGTCTTACAATAAACACACAAGGTTGGTCGTTTCTTTTATTTTAGTCAAGTCATTTACAAAAAGTAAACATGGTAGGTTATAGGCTACTAGGAGCTAGCAGCTACACAACAGATGAACACACAAGTTAGACATATAAGTGTCCTTAATTGAACATTAGTGCCGTGTAAAAAATCTGGCATGCTAATGATTGTGCCACAGGCTGTTAAAAAAATAGCTATGGGCCGCACAATGGACACACCTGTGCTAAATATAAGCTAATTTATTTTATGGCAGACCGGTATATGATCAAGTGTCAGGTCGTGACGCCATTTACTTTAAGGCGTTGTAAAAACATGCTACATTCAAACAGTCCCATTATTATGTGTTTACCTACAGTGTAATAGTAAAATGAAAGGGATTATTTCATCATGTACTTCCTAATTTTGTAAAAGTGACTAATTAATATGAATAAATAAGATGTTTTCCCCACTTTTCTAATAGATTGATTACCCACCCTTTGAGAAAAACTTCTACAATGAGCACGAGGAGCTCAGCATTCTGACCGGAACTCAAGTGGTAGAATTAAGACAAAAACTTAACTTGCGAGTAAGTATTCATTGTAATGTTTTGTCTCCAAAGACTCTGTTAAGAAATATTGATCATGTTTTGTTTGCATTTTTCAGGTTTCTGGTGCAGCCCCCCCCAAACCCTGTACCAGCTTTGCTCACTTTAGCTTTGACGAGCAGCTAATGCATCAGATCCGCAAGTCTGAGTTCACTCAGCCCACGCCAATTCAGTGCCAGGTATCGTGAATGCACTCTGGGTGTGAATTTTAAAGCTGAAATATTGTGTTTGATGCAAAGTGTCATGGATTCAGGGTGTGCCCATCGCTATGTCGGGACGCGACATGATTGGCATTGCAAAAACCGGCAGTGGCAAAACTGCCGCATTCATCTGGCCCATGCTGGTCCACATCATGGACCAGAAGGAGCTGGAGGCCGGGGAGGGGCCCATTGCAGTTATTGCGTGCCCCACCAGAGAGCTTTGCCAGCAGGTAAGCCACTTTGCTGTTCACACTTGATCCTCTTAGAGGTCTTTTACAGAGGGGCTGGACAATTTATTGAATTTTAATCTAGATTTAAATTGACTTCTCGCGATCATCAATCAATCCATTAAAGATTATTTATAAAGCCCTTAATAACAAATTTCTCAGTGGCTGCACAAACCACAACAACATCCTCAGATCTAATCCCAAAAATATTATAGTCGAAAAACTTTAACTTTAACGTGCATGCAAATTCCTAAGCTTGTAACGGTGAAACAGATGAGGTGCGATAGTGTGAAAAATTTGAATGGTTTGGGATGTCACCATGGTTGCTACTTTTTATTTGACACATCGCTAGTATACCTAATCAATAATCACTAAACTCAGCAACAAAAACTAAGGCATTTGCGCGTTTACGTGACCGCGGACAGAATCACAGAATTGGCCAACAAAAGTTAAATGCAGAAAATGACAAAAAAATGACAATATGAGTGAAATGCTGTCATTATGAGATAAAGAAAAATTTGTTTGGGAAAATAATGGGGTCTGTATCGCTCATTCATCCCCGAAATTCATCTTCCTAAACAATGTGGAGACGGCCACTTGAAACAGCGACTAAACAAGGAAAATAAATTGAGCAAGAACAATCCACACACCCACACATCTCGTCTGCTTGTGTTGTTGTCGACATCAATGACAGATCAATGTGCATCAGGACAGCAGTTGCAACTTGAGAGGCTCACCCTTTCTTTTCTTTTTATTTTTGTTTTAAAAACCGCCTGAATAGGTCTTCTTACTTGTCAAACTCAGAACAGCAGAACACTTCTTTCCCGCCTTCACAATAACAGAAAAGTTCAAAATTCAGTTTGACTGTGCATACAAAATCAAGGTTTCAAAAATGTACCTTACACAAGCATAATCTTACACAGTTATTACGCTTTGACTTAAAGTACTGGTCAGAATTGTTCAAACATGTATTGCGCCAATAAATGTGAGTATTTTTGTATTTAACAAACTTTTTTTTTTTAAATTAGTACACAAAAAGGACACGCTGTGGTGGTAAAATAAGTGTAATATGTAAACATAATTTTTTCATCCATCCATTTTCTACTGCTTATTCCCTTTGGGGTCACTGATGCCTCTCTCAGCTACAATTGGCGGAAGGCAGCGTAAACCCTGGACAAGTCGCCACCTCATCGCAGGGCCAACACAGATAGACAGACAACATTCACACTCACATTCACACACTAGGGACCATTTAGTGTTGCCAAGCAACCTATCCCCAGGTGCATGTCTTTGGAGGTAATATTTTTTTCATATTATTTAAATGTAATGTTTAACACAATTTTTTTTACTAATTTATTTGCTACTAATTCACATCCAGGTTTTCTTGTGAATTATTATTTCAAGTTTATTTCTGGTGGTAAAATAAGTACTCATGTTTTGAAATTTGTGAGAATTTTAGCATTATTTACAAACATTTATTAAAAAAATGTTCTGAAACAAAAAGGACACACCCCGTTAATGGTAAAATAAGTGTAAAAGGTAAAAAACTGAAAAAATATTAACGAAAAATTTTTTTTTTATTTGTGACTATTAAATATTAAGGTTTTCTTTTTGTTAAAGTACATTTTTATGTGGTAAAATACTCATGTTTTCAAATGTGTGAATACTCATGTTATTAATCATGATTTCAATAACAATCAAAATAATCGTGATGATTATTTTTGTCGTAATCGTCCAGCCCTACTAAAAAGCCAACCCTCAGTTATGATTTCCTGCTTCTCCAGATCCACGCAGAATGCAAACGTTTCGGCAAAGCCTACTCGCTGCGCTCGGTGGCCGTGTATGGAGGAGGCAGCCTGTGGGAGCAGGCCAAGGCTCTGCAGGAAGGGGCAGAGATTGTGGTGTGCACGCCGGTAAGAAGAAAAGCACCTTTTTGGTCTGTTTGACTTCAAATCATTAATAAATACAAAATGTAGTGACAATGTTTTTTTTGCACAGGGTCGTCTAATTGACCATGTGAAAAAGAAGGCCACATCCCTGCAGAGAGTGTCCTACCTGGTGTTTGACGAGGCTGACCGCATGTTTGACATGGGTTTCGGTAGGTTGCAAATAAAAAGCAGCTTTTGTGCACTTTTGTTGACATTTTCTTGATTCACTTTTAGAGTATCAAGTTCGATCCATCGCCAGTCACGTGCGCCCAGACAGGCAGAGTGAGTGCTTCTCCTTTCACTATTCTATCACAATTAGTCAACATTCAAATTTTGACGTCATTCCCCTCGTAGCCCTTCTGTTCAGCGCCACTTTCCGAAAGAAGATTGAGAGGTTAGCCAGAGACATACTGATGGATCCTATCCGTGTGGTGCAGGGAGACATTGGAGAGGTACGTGCTATCAAAGGCCATCTGCCATGGTATTATTAACCACAACGCTCACTAGGGCTGGAACGCGTCACAGAATCCACCGTTCGATTCTAGTCACAGTTTTCAGTTCGGTGTACATTGTTCTGTTTATAAATAATTTTTACGATAATTACCATTTATCCGTTGTGGTTATTTACAAAATAATCTTGTGAAATAAAGCTTAAAAATGGATCCTAAAGACTTTTGACTTAGTGTAGGCAAAGAATATAACTGTAATGTCTTCATAAGCTCTTTATATATCATTAACATACAGTGAAGCACAACATTTAATCACACTACAGTTTTCTTTCTTTAAATCAAAATAAAAATGTCTGTTAATTAAATGCAAAAATCCCTAAATTTATCAGTGCATGGAACAATTTTGACCAGAACAGTGGAAACTTGATTTACAAACTTAATCCGGTTTTGAACTGGGTTTGTAAATTGAAATGTTTGTATAGTGAAGTGAATTTCTCTATAAGAAACAATGTAAATATCAATAATTGGTTTCAGCTCCGGCAAATTTCAGTGAAGGTTTGTACACTTTGAACACAATATCACGTGCTATACAGTACTGTATATCAAACAAACACAACGAGGAGATGTTGGATCAACAAGTTCAATTCACAATCAACTTTATTAACAATCCAAAAGAACAACTACAAGCTCAACTATCCCGTATGCGCTGCTCTGCCAATACATGCACACACAGAAGTCCCTTTGGTGCCCTCACAAACGATCTAAAATCACAAAAATCCTTTACTGGAACCACCATATTTCCACAATAATAAACATGTAAAAAAGGAATATCCACTTTACGTCGTCATCTGCAAAATAACAGCTGAAGAAAGGAAAATATTGATCCAACAGAGAGGGAGGTTAGGGGTATGAGGGGTTGGGTGTGTGCATGAGCGCACGCTGTTGGAAGAGATGCTGCTGAACAAGATGTAGTGTCTTGTCCTCCACTTTGGCAACCTTTTCTTTTTTGTCGAAAATTCCAATTGCATCCAGTGATGTACTGTCAGGGGAGGTAAGTGAGGCAGTGCCTCACCTTGCCACCACGTGGCTTAACCATGAAATTTTCAAAAACAAAGTACCTGTAATAAAATAAAACAAGTCTGAATACCGGTATGTTTCTTTTGGTCGATGTGATTTTGTTGTGGTTCCTGTATGTTTTGATTATTTTCATGGTCAAAATGTTTCCTAACGAAAATAACAAGGCAGACGAGAAGTAAGGCAGCCACAAGGAGTGCCTCCAGCTACACACAAAGTGTATTGAGTGTGTGCGTGCGAGTGCCCCAGGGAAAAGGCAGGCCATGAGGCAGCAAGTACCGCTGCCTCAAAGTAGGGAGCGATATATTGTCAACTTGCAGTTCAATGCCTCAGCAGTACTCTGACTCGCCACACTGTAAAGAAGTAGGGGCTCTCAAGCTAGCAGACACTTGTCTGTCCAGAGGAAGCCAACATTTTTTTTAAATGTTTTAATTTTAACTGTATCTATAACAAACATGCCGTTTTTATTCGAGCAAGACAGTGTTTATGGTTTTTTTTTGTCAGATGCAAAAATATTGTTTTATTGCTTGGAATGAAATTGAATTAAATGATAGTGTCTGCCAATATGGAGGATTATATACTGTATCCAAGATTAAATACTTCTCTAGACTGGACTTTAAGACAAAATTAATCTGATCATACAAAGTAGGTTTTCATGGAGGATAGCTATTGCTGCTTCAGATACAAATACAGAAAGGTAACATACACTCAAAATACTTGATTTATTTTGTTAAAAGCAAATAGGAGCAAAAAGTATTTGATAACAATTGTATCTAATACTTTTTGGACCCATTTATCATAACATAATATCATTATGATAACGTTTTTATGAAAGCGAATAATTCCTTTTATTTTTCCTGTTACTCTAATGTGCAACCTAAATCAACAATAACTAGAGCTGCAAGTATGAATTTAAGTAAACAAAACTCCAAAAGTATATATGCCTCACCTATTGTTTAGTTCACCGCACGTCACTGATCTCATCACAATTAAAACAATTCTGTGGTACGAAGCCCACAGGTCGGCATGGCGTAGTGGGTAGAGCGGCCGTGCCAGAAACCTGGGGGTTGCAGGTTTGCTTCCCACCTATGGACATCAAAGTCGCTGCCGTTGTGTCCTTGGGCAGGACACTTCACCCTTTGCCCCCGGTGCCGCTCACACTGATGAATGAATGATGAATGAATGATTGGTGGTGGTCGGAGGGGCCGTAGGCGCAAACTGGCAGCCACGCTTCCGTCAGTCTACCCCAGGGCAGCTGTGGCTACAGATGTAGCTTACCACCACCAGGTATGAATGAATGATGGGTTCCCACTTCTCTGTGAGCGCTTTGAGTATATAACAATAGAAAAGCGCGATATAAATCTAATCCATTATTATTATTATTATTATTATATCTTCAATAGGAGCAAGCACAAAATCGTTGACATCGGGACACTGAACGATTGGAGCATTTACCTACAGAGGGGCACATTTTTGCTTAATCTAATAATTCATAAACCGAAAAGTTGACAAAAAGAGGGGTTTGTATATCAAGATTCAGCTGTAATTCAAGCCAAAACTTACAATAATAATTTTGATACATAAATTACATGATTCCGTCCACGCCATTAAAGTGGAAATTCTATGTTTATTTTTTGTGAACTGTTACATCCGTAACACCAATTTTTCTTTGCAATCTTCCTCAAGAGATTTGCCACATGGTTGTAGTTTGCACTTTTAATAACATTTCAAACAAATCCTCTCTCTGTTGTACTAAAACAATATAAAACTATGCATGTTATGCTTTTAGGTTAAACCGTATAAAGTGATTAACCATGCTGCCTATTTTTAACATCTGTGTGCGCCAGGCCAATGAGGACGTGACGCAGGTGGTGGAGATGCTGCTCAGCCCCAAAGATAAATGGGGCTGGCTGACACGCCACCTGGTGGAGTTCACCTCTGCCGGCTCGGTCCTCATCTTTGTCACCAAGAAGGCCAACTCCGATGAGCTGGCCACCAACCTCACGCAGGAGGGCTACAGCCTAGGCCTCCTGCACGGAGACATGGACCAGAGCGAGAGGAACAAGGTCATCAGCGACTTCAAGAAGAAGAATCTGCCCGTCCTGGTGGCCACCGATGTTGCCGGTGAGTTCAGATCCGATCGCATTACCGCCACCTGCAGAGCTGGAGTGGCTTGGTATCATCCAGCACAGGGGGTCCAAAGTGTGGCCTGGTAGCACACGGCACATTCTAAAAAAAAGTTGCAGTGTTGACTTTAATAACAGAAAGCTGCCATCTAGACTGTTTTTCTTTTTTATAGCTATCATTGCTCAAAACATAATAATGAATCAAAATCAATGTTGTTATGAATTATCCAAGGCTCCAATTACTTCATATATTTTGGGGAAATTATGGAATTTTTTGCCATGTAAAAAAAATAGTTTTATTTGACTAAAAGGAGATATAACAAACGAGAAAAAAATAATACAAGTTTATAACCGACGGAGAGATCTTAAGTTAATCTAGAGACTCAAGTGTTGATAGTTAAGAAATATTTTCTTTTTTAATTGTCATTTTTCAGAAATAATAATGAATTAAAATCAATAGTGTGCTGAATTATTGACCTTTTTAAGGCTCCAATTACTTAACATCAAATGTTCCACTTTGAACATTTTTGGGGTAAAAATGTTGCATATATTGTGTTTGCCATAAAAAACAGAGTTTTGACAAAAACTTTGTATGGACCTGAAGTTGATGTACATACAGATTTAAGCATTGAATTAAAAAAAAATATATATTTTTTTTATTTCTGACACCCTTTGGGTCCCCGGGACCAAACTATAGCTTAAAAGAACTATATAGTGTATTGGTTTTAAAAATGGCCCCTGCATGCTTGGATTTTTGAGTGTGCGGCCCTCAGTGGAAAAGGTTTGGACACCCCTGTCATGGTTCTCCAATCAAATCAGTCACTTCATGATTTCCCTCCCAGCTCGTGGTCTGGACATCCCGTCCATCCGCACAGTGGTCAACTACGACGTGGCGAGAGACATCGACACACACACGCACAGGATCGGTCGAACAGGTCGTGCAGGCGAGAAAGGCGTAGCCTACACCCTTCTGACCAGCAAGGATACCGCGTTCGCCGGGGACCTTGTGCGGAACTTGGAAGGTGCCAATCAGAGCGTCTCTAAAGAGCTGATGGACTTAGCCTTGCAGGTTAGTTAGAGGAATATTTATCACCTTTAAGCAGAATAGAACGCTATAGAATTGGCCTTTGTTTTGCCTTTAGAGATACACACATGATGAGCTCACCCTGTTTCGTTATCTATGCACAGACATGTATAATTTCCTCTCGTTTAATGGTCTCATAAAGTACCAGCCTGAAAGGGGATTGGAGGACAACGGTTGTTAGCTCGGCACACACGTCAAGTTAACTATCAGTTTCGATACTCATGGATGCCATGTAAACCAAGGTGGACAAAAGCATGAGCGACGGGTAACCATTTTAAAGATAGCTCCGACCAAAAAGAAGAACATTTGCATTTGTTTAATTGTATTTCCGGAATGTCAAAAATCCCATAAACACATTTGTAAAAAAATAAATAATTAATAAGATAGTTCTGACAAATACACCAAAACTATCTTTCAGTAATTGAGGCCAGCACGATTCCTGCAGCTTGTGAAGTCAATTCTTTAAAATGTAGAAATAATTCATCATGTTTGTGTAAATCAAGATTAATGTGATATGTTTTATTTTCTGCAGAACTAGTAAATGTAAATCATTTGACATGTTGCGCTTTGTTCTAGAATCCTTGGTTCAGGAAATCCAGATTTAAAGGTGGCCAAGGAAAGAGGCTGAACATCGGCGGAGGAGGTCTTGGTTATAAAGAGAGACCAGGATTGGGTTCTGACAGTTCTGTGAGTAGCGAAAGATTTTTCTTAACTTCTTGCTGACTTTGAGGGACATTCCAGTGCAGGTTTACCTTTTCAGCGTTGCGTTTTTTTCTGGCACGCAACATAAATAGGATTGTGTTGTCGCTTCCAGGTTCGCAGCAGCAGTGTGTTGTCGTCCATGAGCAGCTACGAAGGCTTATGTAAACCAGGCTCTGGAGCCATGGGAGACCGCGTATCTGCAATGAGACAAGCCTTCCAGGTAGACCTCCACTAGATTTATACAAACTAAGGTTGTCAAAAGTATCGATACTTCGATACCAGCATGCAAAAAAGATCTGCTTTTTTTCGGTGTCGTCACTTAATACGGGACAACACTTGTTCCTCGGCAAGCACTGAGTCTGTGCCGAAGAAGAATGCCTGCTGTCTTAAAAAAAATGTTACAGTGTTTCCATACATTTATTTAGTCGTGAAAGTCTGTGATATATGCAGATTTGCCGCTTTCACTTCACCCTTGCTCATAAACAAATGCTAAAAGAAATGTGTGTGTAGCGTAGCTTAACTGAAGGTGTGGCGTAACTCCACTTCACAACACACCTCATACTAGGTGTGTCAACAAAAAAAATATTTTTTGATTAATCGCCATTCTTAATTTTAACGATTCTAAACCAAAAAAATCCAAAATCGATTTTTTTTTTCTTAATCTGTCCTCTCTCGCCACTCAGGTAAATCATATTGTTGATGTACATGCCTTTACAATCTGTACAGATTAGAAATGTGTTTGATACTTCTTTTGTTGCCTTTTTGGACTTTATTAAATGTTTGGGTCGAATTTTATGAAACAAAACCAGTTTTCTTTCAAGTAATATATAAATTAATCAGAGCTGTTTATCTTTTAAGCAATAAAGACAATCAGAGCTGTCTATCTATTTTTTCTCGAGGAATGTAGGTGATCATAGAACTGGCATACAATGTTGTTAAAAAAAAACATTGATTTTAAATCGAGAAACGTTTTGAATCGAGAATCGATTCTGAATTGACTCATTACCCCCAAGAATCGAATCAAATCGAATCGTACAATGTCCAAAGATTCCCAATCCTACCTCATACGCGCCTGTTTTGCCATCTAATGTCTTGAACCTGCAACTTAAAGCAGCACTACATATCGTCTCAACTTTCATGAAATATTTTCAAACATTTTGGGATTATACTGGATTTACAACTAGTCTAATGACACCTCTGCCATGGCCTGAGGGGTCTGTATTGCTGTTGCGGGCACTAAGCGACTTTGAAGAGGGTAGCAGAAACCCTGCGGCATAGGTCACTCCCCCTTTCCCCATTCGTTAAAAAAACGGAAGTCGATGCAAATACGTACATGCAATTACTGCTATAATGGTCGAAACTCCAAAACAACCAAAGAAACAAAGTTTTGTCTGAGGAGACAAAATAAATACAAACTTAGCTTACCCAGATAAAAGTACAGTCAGGATCAACATTGGCCCAGCTTTCACTTGCTGGCGTGTGCTCAAAGACGAAGAATTTCAGACCTATGTTCTGCTAAACTAGTAAGTACCTTTCGATGCTTAAATCAAAATCATAATGCTAATGTTAGCAATCGGAAATTTGCTGGGTGGCAATAAATAGCCACCAGCTTGATACTTCCTTAAAAAATAATGTCCCGCCAGTCTTTCTTTGCTTCGCACCTGCATCCGCCCCAATACATTCTTGGTAGTAGCGTCGTGTTTGTAGCCCAATCCAAGATCATTTCTTGACTGTGTCTGCTATTTAACATCAGCCTAACCATTAGAGACGTAATATTTGTGCCAATATTACGGCCGACATTGATCAATCAAAGTTTATTTACATAGCCCTAAATCACGAGTGTCTCAAAGGCCTGCATAAGCCACAACGACATCCTCGGCTCAGATCCCACATAAGAGCAAGCAAAAACTCAACCCAATGCTATACACTGAGAAACATTGTAAGGGACCGCAGATGTGTGGCCCTTCAATATGTGATAGCATGTCTCCCGTCCAAAGGCAAAACTTAGTAACTCACTTCCAACTGATTTTGAGAAAACAAAGGAAAACCAATCTATCTTGATGCTGTCTTACAAAGTCCTCAAACGTGTAGATGTTTTCTTGAGCATTCATTTTCTTGCCGGTTGAGCCATGGATTGAATCTGCTCTCATGAACGTGTGCCCTTTCTCCAGATATTTTATTACAATCTCGGGTGGGCCCCATTCTGCGTTTGCACATTGGGCAAGAGCCGTGTACAGCATCCAGTTTTTATTTTGACCTCCACAGTTATCTGCCCAAAAGTGTATGCAGGGGGAAGAATCAAGAACAATACATTTAATGAATGTGCTTGCAACGTCCTGGGCCAGTCTTCCAAATATCCCCTCGTGCCATAATATCACATAATCAGGTTGACCGTCGGCCCCCATTCGTGCAAATGTCTCATTAAAGACAATAAGGCGACTGACAAAGAAGCTCCGATTGGTCCCTTGAGATACTAGGTTTTTCGGTTGTATCTACGCGGTTATGTGGTAGTTGCTAGGTCCTGCCATGCGCGTAACAGCTTACTTACGGAACAAATTACAATATCGCAGACACTAATGGAAAAGCATATCCCCTAGGAATTCCAAAATTATTATCAGCTCAGTTTTGACCAAAATTGAGTTACTGGGTTTTGCCTTTGAACGGGAGATGTGAGGTGAGTGTGTGGGCGAGCAAGGTGAGGGAGCGGTAGCGTGAGTGCAGGGAGTGGCTTGTATTTTGTTGGATTGGCTGTGTGCAAGACCTCAATAAAGCCACGATTTTCAACTAATCGCCGGACTCTTCTGGTACCCTGGAGTCCGTAGCTGTGGAGACCCACTGCCAGGTAGAGTGAAAGGTGTTGCCCGCTAGAATACATCAGCCCTGGATAAGTGTTTCCCCTGCGCTCCTCGACTACGGTCTGGGAGCCGGAAACAGGAAAGGTGCAACACATGTTTGACGTGTTGTCAGAAGCAGCTGCTGAACAATATCGGCAAACCTCCGTCCTCCATTGTTGTATCGCGCAGCCAAAGTGTTCCCAAACAGGAGATGTTAACGAGGCAAGAGGGTCTTCCAGCTCTGGCTTTTACATATTGTCTTAGCCCGGTCGCTGCTAGCATGTGTACTTGTTCGGTACACCTCCGAACTGAACCGAAACCCCCGTACCGAAACGGTTCAATACAAATACATGTACCGTTACACCCCTACTGAATACCCATCTTGACTAACTGGGTTAATAAAAGTGTTGAAAGTACAATTGTCATTCACTTCAATTCCACTGAATATCGCTCAAAAATGAATATCTTTATATGCATACTTTCACCGAAAAATATTTCGAGATATAAATCGAATATCGAGTTGAAGTAAAAATCTATGGAGATATACTTTTTCGTCCATATCCCTCAGCCCTAATTCTGGATCCTTCTTTTCAGGCTCAGTACAAGAGTCACTTTGTGGCGGCGTCCGGCAACCCTCCAAAGCTCAGCACCAAGTCCAGCAGCTCTTCCGGCTGGACTAGCGCCGGCAGCCTGAGCTCCGTGCCCACAGAATCCGCCAACGGCTCGGAGAAGGCCAAAGCCTCCACCTTCGCCATGCCGGGCTTCACCAGCGCCGGCTCTCTGAGCTCGGTGCCCGCCATTCAGAGCAGTTATCCTCCTCCCGCCACATCCTCGCCGAGGGACAGCTCGCGGGACAAAGCCGGCGACAGTCACCATCATCGCCACAGCGACAGAGACAGGAGCGATCGTCATGACAGCGATAAAGACCGGGATCGCGAACGGGATCGCCACAGCAGTAGCCGCCACGGCGACAGTCGCAACGGGGAAGAAGGCCGGCGGGACCGACAGGACAGAAAGAGTGAGAGGAACAAAGGAGATGACAGCTTTGCGGTCCCTGAGCCACCAAAACGTCGAAAGAGCAGGTGGGACAACTAAGCGGCACAGTCAGGAAACGGTGTGTAGTCGACTTGTTTGTCAAAACAGCGAGCTTGAGCATATTCGACACAAGATGGAGATGTGGACACTTGATAAACGACAGCGTTCATCAAAGGCAGAGAGTCAAACTTGGCACAACTGTACATATCCCATCCAAAATATTATTGTCGGTCCGTAGCACCAAGCAATACGACTGACATTCATTCTTCTGTCGGCAGTCAGCTCAGGTTGGCTGTGTTGTCCAGCTCTTGACCTGCTTCCCTCTTTGCAAACTACACTTATTCGATGTTTGTGTTTGTTTTCATCTCATTGTAAAACAAAGCTAACACTGCAGTTTCATTTCTTAGTAAAATAAAGCTGTCATTTATACTAAAGGCAAACAGATATCAAACACGGCTGTTCTCGTACTTGAGTCTTAGTGAAGTGCCTTCCCCTGGCATTAGTTTGTGCTTTTCACAATTGTTTTTGTAAAGGGGATTGAAAGATTCATTCAGACAAATTATGGTTTGATCAATAAAGACTCCTGAAGTCTAGCCCTGTACTTTTTTACGACTTTCAGTATATACCCGCACAACACATCTGCTTTTAGCTGCTGATGATTGCTTTATTTTGAATCTCGACAAATAAACAAGCAGACTTTGTGGCTTCAGAAAAGCTTAGCTTGTCAAATTGTGATTCTATCCATCCATCCATTTTCTACCGCTTGTCCCTTACAGGGGTGCTGGAGCCTATCCCAGCTGCTTAGTTTACAATAATAGGGTTTCAGTTTATTCAACCATTTTTACATCGGATAGTAGCAACAGATGTTAATATTAGGAAATGATGCTACCCGGGCAAGTTAGTTCATTTTTGCCTCATAGCGTACAGATAAGGCAAGTTTATTTCTACAGCAAATTAATACAGGAGGCAATTCAAAGTGCTTCACAGAATATAAGAAGGCAAAAAATAAATATTCATATTTTAAAGTATATTCATAAAAATATTTTTATATATATATATATATATATATATATATATATATATATATAAAACCAATAAAATTATTAAGCACAAAATAAAATAGAATCATGATTAAAATTGAAATCATAAAATGAAATAATTCAAACTAATTAAAATCATAAGATATAATTATTTTAAAAATAATAAAATCATAAAAATATGAAAATCATACTTATATCACCATAAAAATAATTATTCAAATTTAAATCATAACCTGTTTCAAATTAAAATCAATCATAATTCCAAATGAAATTCCTAAAAATAATGTTCAAAAACAATCATAATTCAAATTAAAGTCCATCCATCCATTACCTACCGTTTGTCCCTTTTGGAGTCGTGGGAGTGCTGGAGCCAATCTCAGCTGCATTCGGGCGCAAGGCGGTTTACACCCTGGACAAGTCGCCACCTCATCACATTAGCGAACCAAAAAGGGTTAGCATGTAAAATAACATTCAGTAACCAAGCATGAATTATCAAGGGAATTGGGGTCTGTAGTATATGACTAAACTTTCAAGCCAGGGACTCACTATCCAGCATACCATTGTAAATTAGGGACTCTTTTTTTTTTTTTTTTTTATTTTTTTTTTTTTTATCCGCAATAATCTATTACGGGTTCACGGCTGCCATATTATTACTCCTCTGCAATCTGGGTATGACTTTTAAACGGTGCCTTGATTAAAAGTAGACTTCTCTAAATACTGCCCAAAGTCTTACTCATTGACACTTCAACAATTGTTTCAATTATTGTGGCCAGTATGCCTATCTCATTATTTGATTATCTATAGGACATATACACAGTATATTGCCAAAGGTAATTGGCCACCTACCTTGACTCACATATGAACTTGAAGTGCCATCCCATTCCTAACACTTAGGGTTCAATATGATGTCGATCTTTTGCCTTTTGTTGTTATTACAGCTTTGACTTTTCTGGAAAGGCTGTCCACAAGGTTGCAGAGAGTGTTTATAGGAACTTTCCACCATTCTTCCAAAAGCGCATTTGTGAGGTCATACACTGATGTTGGTCGAGAAAGGTCCAGCTCTCAACGTCTTTGTTCTAATTCATCCCAAAGGTGTTCTATCGGTTTCAGGTCAGGACTCTGTGCAGGCCAGTCAAGTTCATCCACACCAGACTCTATCATCCATGTCTTTATGGATGACTGGCATCCTATGACAGTTCGACGCTGGAAGTCACTGAGCTCCTGAGTCTCCATGCCTAAGTGCTTAATTTTATACACCTGTGGTTGGGCCAAGTGATTACGACACCTGATTCTGATCATTTGGATGGATGGCCTTTTTGGCAATATAGTGTATATATGCCTAAATATTCATTAAGAAATGCAGATGTTTTATTTAACAAGTATATTTTAAATTTATGTCCACTGTAAATTACACATAGTTTGAACAGTAACACTGTCTTTGAATATTTAATTAAGGTGATTCTTTGGCGTACCACTAGACAGAGCCCACATACCACTAGTGTTACGCATACCACTGTTTGAGAATATCTGGTCGACGTGCTCTCTGTTAATATACAATCTGAATGTTCTCATGCTGCAACTGTCTACATGCTTGCTGATGAGACGATACAATGGAAGAAACATCATTTTAAATCACTGCCTACTTGTGCACAAGAGACAGCTGCTTTTGATTAGTATTTTGTTCGAGGCAAATATTTGAAATATTTGCATCAATAGAACACCGGCTCCCGTCAAAGAGCCATAAATCCCATCTCTAATTACAAATTTCTGGATACTTGTGCTTATACAGTCAAGAAAATAAGTATTTGAACATCCTGCTGTTTTGCAAGTTCTCCCACTTAGAAATCATGGAGGGGTCGGAAATGTTCACGGTACACGCATGTCCACTGTATGAGAGATAACCTAAAAAGAAAAATCCAGAAATCACAATCTATGATTTTTTAACAATTTTTTCGTGTGATACAGCTGAAAATAAGTATTTGAACACCTGTCTATCAGCTATGATTCTGACCCTCAAAGACCTGTTAGTCCGCCTTTAAAAGTCCTCCTCCACTCCACTGTATTATCCTGAATCAGATGCACCTGTGTAAGCTCGTTAGCTGCATAAAGACACCTGTCCACCCCATACAATCAGTAAGACCCAAACATTCAGCATGGCTAAGAGCAAAGAGCTGTCCAAGGACCCCAGAGATAACATTGTACAACTTCACAAGTTCATAACTTTTATGGACAGAATTTCTAGGCGCAGTCAAGGCGTTGAGGGGTTCCGGTTTGGTGGCCCCGGGATTAGGTCTCTGCTTTTCGCAGATGATGTGGTCCTGATGGCTTCATCTGGCCGGGATCTTCAGCTCTCACTGGATCGGTTCGCAGCCGAGTCTGAAGCAACCCGAATGAGAATCAGTACCTCCAAGTCCGAGTCCATGGTTCTCGCCCGGAAAAGGGTGGAGGGTTGGGGAGGAGACTCTACCCCAAGTGGATGAGTTCAAGTACCTAGGAGTCTTGTTCACGAGTGGGGGAAGAGAGGATCGTGAGATCGACAGGCGGATCGGTGCGGCGTCTTCAGTAATGCGGACGTTGTACCGATCCGTTGTGGTGAAGAAGGAGCTGAGCCGGAAGCAAAACTCTATTTACCGGTCGATTTACGTTCCCATCCTCACCTATGGTCATGAGCTTTGGGTCATGACCAAAAGGATAAGATCACGGGTACAAGCGGCCAAAATGAGTTTCCTCCGCCGGGTGGCGGGGCTCTCCCTTAGAGATAGGGTGAGAAGCTCTGCCATCCGGGAGGAACTCAAAGTAAAGCCAGATGAGGTGGTTTGGGCATCTGGTCTTGATGCCACCCAAACGCCTCCCTAGGGAGGTGTTTAGGGCACGTCCAACCGGTAGGAGGCCACGGGGAAGACCCAGGACACGTTGGGAAGACTATGTCTCCCGGTTGGCCTGGGAATGCCTCGGGATCCCCCGGGAAGAGCGAGACGAAGTGACTGGGGACAGGGAAGTCTGGGCTTCTCTGCTTAGGCTGCTGCCCTCGCTACCCGACCTCGGATAAGTGGAAGAAGATGGATGGATGGAACTCCACAAGGATGCAAAGGGCTACGGAGAAATTGCCAAGCAGCTTGCTGAAAAAAGGTCCACTGTTGGAGCAATCCTTAGAAAATGGAAAAAGCTAAACATGACGGTCAGTCTCAATGGGAGTGGAGCCCCATGCAAGATATCACCTGGTGGGGTCTCAATGACGCTAAGAAAGGTGAGGAATCAGCCCAGGACTACACGGCAGCACTTGTTCAATGACCTGAAAAGAGCTGGGATCACTGTTTCCATGGTCACTGTTGGTAATACACTAAGACATCATGGTTTGAAATCATGCATGGCACGGAAGGTTCCCCTGCTTAAACAAGCACATGTTAAGGCCCATCTTAAGTTTGCCAATGATTATTTGGATGATCCAGAGGAGTCATGGGAGAACGTTTTGTGGACAGATTAGACCAAAATTGACCTTTTTGGTCATAATTCCACTATGCGTGTTTGGAGGAAGAAGAATGATGCGTACCATCCCAAGAACACCACCCCTACTGTGAAGCATGGGGGTGGTAGCATCATGCTTTGGGGGTGTTTTTCTGCTCATGGGACAGGACGACTGTACCTTATTAAGGAGAGGATGACTGCAGCCATGTATTGTGAGATTTGGCCAAAAACCTCCTTCCCTCAGTCAGATCATTGAAGATGGTGGCTGGATCATCCAACATGACAATGACCCAAAGCACACAGCCAGGAAAACCAAGAAGTGGCTTCGTAAGAACCATATCAAGGTTCTGGAGTGGCCTAGCCAGTCTCCAGACCTAAATCCAATTGAAAATCTTTGGAGGGAGCTGAAAGTCTGTGTTACTCAGCGAGAGCCCAGAAACCTGACTGATCAACAGAAGATCTCTGTGGAGGAGTGGGCCAAAATCCCTCCTGCAGTCTGTGCAAACCAGGTGAAGAACTACAGGAAACATTTGACCTCTGTAATTGCAAACATAGGCTACTCTACCAAATAATAAGGTTGGTGTTCAAATACTTATTTTCAGCTGTATCACATCAATAAATTGTTAAAAAAAATCATAGATTGCCTACTGAAGATGTCGTAGTGGTTTGTGTTGTGGTTTGTGCAGCCCTTTGAGACACTAGTGATTTAGGGCTATATAAGTAAACATTGATTGATTGAATGATGGATAGATTGTGATTTCTGGATTTTTCTTTTTAGTTTATCTCTCATACAGTGGACATGCACCTACCGTGAAAATTTCAGACCCCTGCATGATTTCTAAGTGGGAGAACTTGCAAAATAGCAGGGTGTTCAAATACGTATTTTCTTCACTGTATAACCAATTTTTTTTTTTTTTGATTTATTAACCTTTATTGATAATCTGCAACATTTTCAAACAATCAATAAATAATAATAATAATAATAATAATCACAATAAGTACAAAAACAGTACAAAACAGCGCCAGGGGGTTGTAAACTCAATAAAGTAACTAAAATAGAATGTAAAATATATATATATGTAACAAAATGTAAAACTATAGGCTTACGCAAGTTCCATAATTGCGTGGCTCCTACACAATCAGATAATATAATTGTTGTTACACAAAAATAAGCAAATAGCCCCCAACTGAGCCAAAAATGAACACACAGCACCTCAATGGAGGTCAAGGTGCAAGTCATTGGTACTGCGCGCTCTCGTAGTTTTTGTGTTTTTCTTTGTCTTTATTTATCGCATTAAACAAAGAAAGTATAGTCTACCAAGTCAAATTCACCAATAAAGCTGATTCTGATTTTAGGTGTCCCGTTCCATTCTGGGATATTTACGAAACAGAACCATGACCTAAAATACTGATGCGTTTAATTGCATTTAAAAACTTTCTGGACCTATGAACAAAATCTCTCAACTACCAATGAGTATTTTTAACGTCAAACTGCAGAGACAAATGTGTGCTTTTAATGTCAAACTTCAGATACAAATACATTAGATTATAAAATAACCTTAAACAAAATTATTAATAAAATTAATAAATACTATTGTAAAATAGCATATAAAATAACATCAATGATTAATAGATTTTTTTAAATAAAAATATGTTCTTGTTTACAAACTTTTACATACCACTTTGAAATATAATGTATTATGCAGCGCTAGTGATACCTCCTGAAATTCTACATCTTATCAGAATGAAAAATATTTGTTAATATTTATTATTATTATATAATAGCCTTTATATACATAAAGTACACACATGTACAGCACCACCAAATACAGAAATATATATGATAATATAATGTACTACTTTAGTAGGTGTATATGGCTACATTATGTATGGGGAACATGCTTTATCAGCCATTAATCCTGACTTCCTCATTTTTTTTTAAAAGAAAAAAAAAAGTCAGATAGTTTTTTTTCTTTTTGTTTTGTCGGTTAAAGGGTTTTATGTACTGTGCTCTTAAGTTGTTGTTGCTGATCAATTTCAAAGTATTGTTATTTTTTGTGGGGGTTTTTCAGTATTGAATTGTTCAATTTCATGCAAATTAATGATTTTAAAATATGTTCTGCTACAGCCTAAAAAACAATGTTAATAAAATTATTCCTTGTTGTTAGTTGATCCTTTTTCCCCTTTTCTCTCGTTTTGAAGTATATGAATGAGAATACATAATGGACATTTTTGAGCAGATTTCTCATAAATGGGATCAAAGTGGAAGGACAATATTGAACAAAACAATTTTAATAGGGCCTTTGCAGCCTAATTAAAATCAAACGTTGTAGATCATATATATATATGTGTACGTATATATATATATATGTATATACAGTATATGTCTGTAAATGTATATATTTATTTATGTATATATATGTGTATACATATATATATATATCCATCCTCCCATCCGTTTTCTACCGCTTATTCCCTTTCAGGGGTCGCAGGGGACGCTGCCGCCTATCTCAGCTACAATCAGGCGGAAGGCGGGGTACACCCTGGACAAGTCGCCATCTCATTGCAGGGCCAACACAGATAGACAGTCAACATTCACACTCACATTCACACACTAGGGCCAATTTAGTGTTGCAAATCAACCTATCCCCAGGTGCATGTCTTTGGAAGTGGGAGGAAGCCGGAGTACCCGGAGGGAACCCACGCAGAAAGATCCCGAGCCTGGAATTGAACCCAGGACTGCAGGACCTTCGTATTGTGAGGAAGACGCACTAACCCCGTGAAGCCGTATATATATACGGCTTCACGGGGTTAGTGCGCCTTATATATATATATATATATATATATATATATATATATATATATATATATATATATATATATATATCAAAGTTTAATTATATAGCCCTAAATCATGAGTGTCTCAAAGGGCTGCATAAGCCACAACGACATCCTCGGCTCAGATCCCACATCAGGGCAAGAAAAAACTCAACCCAATGGGATAACAATGAGAAACCTTGCAGGCAACTGGTGCAATGGACGTCGAGTGGATCTAGCATAATATTGTGAGAGTCCAGTCCATAGTGGATCCAACATAATAGTGAGAGTCCAGTCCATAGTGGGGCCAGCAGGAGGTCATCTTGAGCAGAGACAGGTCAGCAGCGCAGAGACGTCCCTAACTGATGCACAGATGAGTGGTCCACCCAGGGTCCCAACTTTGGACAGCTAACGCATCATCTATGGTCACCGAATCTGTGCCCCTCCTTCCACAAAGGAGAGGGGGACAGAGCAGGAAAAAAAAGGCACATCAACTGATCCAAAAGGGGGGTGTATTTAAAGGCTAGACTATACAAATGACTTTTAAGATGGGGCTTAAATGCTTCTACTGAGGTAGCATCTCGAACTGTTACCGGAAGGGCATTCCAGAGTACTGGAGCCCGAATAGAAAACGCTCTGTAGCCCGCAGACTTATATGTGTATGTATGGGAAAATGCATTTTTAGACAATATGATTTTCCTGAGCAGCTAGGAGACCCCAAGAGTAACAAGCTGTATAAAATGTATTGATTATTGGACTAGAAAGGACATATTAAACTAATAATAATACTTTTTTAACATGGGACATCCCGCAGGTCAGATGAAATATTTTCAGTTGTCATATGCACAATTAAATCAAAGTTTTTTCAGCCTGGATTTGAACATTGACAACATTGAGGCCATGAATTGATTAATTTGGACCCCGACTTAAACATGTAAAAAAACTTATTGGGGTGTTACCATTTAGTGGTCAATTGTACGGAATACGTACTGAACTGTGCAATCTACTAATAAAATTTTAAATCAATCAATCTATCTCCCGTCTTCTGGAAGGCTCGTCCAGATTTTAGGAGCATAAAACTGAAGCGCGACCTCACCAAGTTTCGTCCTAAAGCTCTCATTAAAGCATCTACAATAGAATAGCTTCAGGTGAAAAAAAGTACCAATGCTTGACCCTTGGCCTTGACCTCGTTACCAGGCCTCTTTAAGTTACTTAATAAATATTCCATTTTGAAGAAGGAAAGTCATTTGTTAGCATTAACACAATGTAAAATTTGTGGTGTTTGTTATTGGGAGGTTGCTATGAAAAAAATATTACTATACGTTTTTATATTATCCATCCATCCATTTTCTCAGCTGCATTCGGGCGGAAAGCGGGGTGCACCCTGGACAAGTCACTCCCTCATCGCAGGGCGTTTTAATATTATATAGCAGTGTTTCTCAAATGGGGGTATATACGCGTACCCCTGGGGGTACTTGAAGGTATGCCAAAGGGTACGTGAGATTTTTTTTTTAAATTTCTAAAAATAGCCACAATTCAAAAATCCTTTATAAATATATTTATTGAATAATACTTCAACAAAATATGTATGTAAGTTCATAAACTGTGAAAAGATATGCAACAGTACAATGCAATACTCAGTGTTGACAGCTAGATTTTTTTTTGGACATGTTCCATAAATATTGATGTTAAAGATTTCTTTTTTTGTGAAGAAATGTTTAGATTTAAGTTCATGAATCCAGATGGATCTCTGTTACAACTTTAAGTTGATGATTACTTCTATGTGTAGAAATCTTTATTTATAATTGAATTACTTGTTTATTTTTCATTTACTTTTTTGTTATTTTTATATATTTTTTTCCAAATAGTTAAAGAAAGACCACTACAAATGAGCAATATTTTGCACTGTTTTACAATTTAATAGATCAGTAACTGATGACATAGTGCTGTATTTTACTTCTTTATCTCTTTTTTATTTCTTTTTTTCTTTCTTAGTTTATTTTGAACATGACATACATCAGGCAACTTCATATCATTGCACAATACATCATGTCCGAAAAGGAGTAGAAAAGAAGCAAAGCTTATTTAATCCTACCGCTTTCCCACGTCAGAGCGTTCACAAATATATACATTCATTCACTGACCTTCTTTACAGCAAAATAGCAAAATGACATCCGTGAATGAGTAACACAACAGTTTTGATACACGTAATTAATTAATTTAGTCATTATTAACATACTGAGATGAAGAATATCATATTTTCAATAAGGGTGAAAGTGTTTCTCAAAATTCTTCTTCTTTGTACTTTGTAAGCACTATTAATTTGAACAACCTCTTAAACTGGATCATATCAGTACAATGTTTAACTTCTTTACTTAATCCATTCCATAATTTAATTCCACATACTGATATGCTAAAGGTTTTAAGTGTAGTACGTGTATACAAATGGTTTTAAAATAAACTTTCCTCAAAGGTTATATTTCTCCTCTTTAGTTGAGAAGAATTGTTGTCCATTCTTTGGTAGTAGGTTATAATTTGCTTTGTACATCATTTTAGCTGTTTGCAATCTTACCAAATCATTGTGCTTTTTCAACTAAAAGTGCTTTGCTCTGATTAGGGGGTACTTAAATTAGAAGAATGTTCACAGGGGGTACATCACTGAAAAAAGGTTGAGAACCACTGTTACAGTGGAGCAAAAAAGTATTTAGTCAGCCACCGATTGTGCAAGTTCTCCCACTTAAAATGATGACAGAGGTCTGTAATTTTCATCATAGGTACACTTCAACTGTGAGAGACAGAGTGTGAAAAAAAATCCAGGGATTCACATTGTAGGAATTTTAAAGAATGTATTTGTAAATTATGTTGGAAAATAAGTATTTGGTCAACCATTCAAAGCTCTCACTGACGGAAGGAGGTTTTGGCTCCAAATTTCACGATACATGGCCCCATTCATTCTTTCCTTAACACGGATCAATCGTCCTGTCCCCTTAGCAGAAAAACAGCCCCAAAGCGTGATGTTTCCACCCCCATGCTTCACAGTAGTTATGGTGTTCTTGGGATGCAACTCAGTATTCTTCTTCCTCCAAACACAACAAGTTGAGTTTATACCAAACTGGATACATGGATGATACAGCAAAGGATTGGGAGAATTTCATGTGGTCAGATGAAACCAAAATAGGTCCTTTTTTTTTTTCTTTCTTCTTTGTCATGAAAAAGGGACGTTTTTGTCTTGAAAAAGAGAGGTTTTTGTGGTTGGTGCACTAATTGTAAGTGTATATCGTGTTTTTTATGTTGATTTAATAAAACATTCTTCTGCGGCCCGGTGGTTGGGGACCACTGGTATATAGGACAATAGTTGACTCCCCATCGTGAAGTAACATCTTGGTTGTCCGAGTTGAACTTGAACGCCTCACGAGGAGAATCCAGCCAATGGTGTGCGAGGTCCTGCTGGTGAGGAGGGAGGGGTGCGGGGGGCTAAAAACTGCTTATTGAAAGCGGAGGCAAGCGGCGAGGCAGCGGACACAAGACGCACCGGCATCCCCTGGAACAAAGCATCCCACGAAGGACACTCGGAGCGCGAAGCGACACCCTGTTTACCGGCGAGCGTTTGCCCGAGTAGAAGCGGAGATGGTGAGTGCTCTCCCCGCCTCTGTGTGCCTTCTCCTCCCTCGACGGCGCCTTTATGCTCGGCGAGGTGAGGCGATGATGTCCGGGGTGTTGGGCTAACATCCAGCAGCCACTGTGGGGATGCTCAATGCCAACAAACCCTTTTTTAATTTTTTTTTTAGAGAAACCAGTCATTAAAAAAATTAAATAAACAACCATCTGTAGTGCTTGAAAAAAAATACACCCAACACGCCTTTTGCTTCAAGTATTATCAATGAAGTCCGCTAGCTCGCAGCCAGGCTAATTAAAAAGCAAGCACAAAATGTTGTTGCCCAATTGCATAATTATTGTTATTAAATGATGCATCGTGCAGTGTCACAACTAGTCTCTTCCTGTTAACATATATATATATTAGTAAATGTTTGGGATTGTTTTGTTGCAGCAGTTCCACTCATGGCGGATGTGACCTGCTTGCATTTACATTATGCAACATGCACACAGCAGCAGGTACAGTACACCTGTACTGCCTAATAAGGTCAAAGGAAACCCTTCATCACGCTCAGGTGTCACCGTCCCAAAGGTATTCAAAGAACAATGTGGCTGTTCATGTGGTATTTAACAAAAGTAGTCATGGAAGAATGTGGTTGTTCTTGTCGTTGTGCGGTAAACAAACCTAGAATTGAGACAACGAGTGTCTGTTACATATAATTAATTATACGGCATGTTCACATGTCATTTTTTTGATCGATTAAAGGCCTACTGAAACCCACTACTACCAACCACGCAGTCTGATAGTTTATATATCAATGATGAAGATGACATATTACCGTTGCAACACATGCCAATACGGCCGGTTTAGTTTACTAAATTACAATTTTAAATTTCCCGGGAGTTTCGTCTTGAAAACGTTGTGTAATTATGACGTGTAAGCAAGACGTCACGGGTTTTAAGGAAATATGAGCGCTGCACACACACACAGCTAAAAGTCTTCTGCTTTAACGGTATAATTACACAGTATTTTGGAGATCTGTGTTGCTGAATCTTTTGCAATTTGTTCAATTAATATTGGAGAAGTCAAAGTTGAAAGATGAGTTGGGAAGCTTTAGTTTTTAGCCACACAAACACATGGTGATTCCTTGTTTAAAATTCCTGGAGGTGAAACTTTCCTATGGATCAGAGCGCGGTCAAGCCAACATGGATCCCTACCAAATGTCAACCAGCAGGTTTCGGTGAGAAAATTGTGGTTTAAAATTCAGTTCTTACCCGAGAAAAACTGAGCTTGTGCCGTCCATACACTAGCTGCCGTCGACTCCCCTGAGACACTGCGCGTTAAGACACCCGTGGAGACACCCTTCCGACTATCAGGTACTAATTAACTCACTAAAAAAGTGGTCCCCAACCACCGGGCCATGGCCCGGTAACGGGCCGCAGAAGAATTTTTTCAATTAATTTTTATTAAAAAAAAAATATATATATATTAAATCAACATAAAAAACACAGTATACACTTACAATTAGTGCACCACCCACAAAAACCTCCCTTTTTCATGACAAAAACGTCCCTTTTTCATGACAAAGAAAAAAAAAAAAAAAAAGTATTAAGCGTTGACCGGTCCGCGGATACCAAAAGGTTGGGGACCACTGCACTAAAACACTAGCAACACTATAGAAAGATAAGGGATTTCCCAGAATTATCCTAGTAAATGTCTCTAAAAACATTGGAATCCGTCCCAATGCAATCACGTTTTTTTTTTTTTTTTACTTATTTTTTTTTAATCTTTTTTTTTTTCTAGTCCGTCACTATCAATATCCTCAAACACAAATCTTTCATCCTCGCTCAAATTAATGGGGAAATTGTCATTTTCTCGGTCCGAATAGCACTTTTTGTCGGAGGCTCCCATTAAAAATAATGTGAATATGTGAGGAGCCCCCACACGTGTGACGTTATCGTCTGCGACTTCCGGTAGAGGCAGGGCATTTCTCTTAACACCGAAAGTTGCGAACTTTATCGTGGATGTTCTCTACTAAATCCTTTCAGCAAAAATATGGCGATATCGCGAAATGATCAAGTGTGACACAGAATGAACCTGCTATCCCCGTTTAATTAAGAAAATCTCATTTCAGTAGGCCTTTAAACAGTATTCTGGACATCTGTGTTTCTGAATCTTTTGCAATTTGTTTAATTAATAATGGAGAAGTCAAAGTAGAAAGACGGAGTTGGGAAGCTTTAGCCTTTAGCCACTCAAACACATGGTGATTCCTTGTTTAAAATTCCCGGAGGTTAAGCTTTACTGTGGATCAGAGCGGTCAAGCGAGAAAATTGTGTGAAAAAGTCGCCTCTTACCGGAGATCTGTGGAGTTTGCGCCGTCGACTTACCTCAGACACTGGCCTCAAGACCCCCGTGGACACACCCCTCCGACTAAAACACTAGCAACACGATAGAAAAATAAGGGATTTCCCAGAATTATCCTAGTAAATGTGTCTAAAAATATCTGAATCCGTCCCAAAGCAATCGCCTTTTTTTTTTTAAACTTTATTTTCTTTTCTTTTTTTTTTCTAGTCCTTCGCTATCGATATCATCATCCACAAATCCTTCATCCTCGCTCAAATTAATGGGGAAATATTCGTTTTCTCGGTCCGAGAGGACATGAGGAGCCCTCACCCTTGTGACGTCATCGTCTGCGACTTCCGGTAAAGACGAGGCTTTTTTATCAGCACCAAAAGTTGCAAAATTTATCGGCGATGTTCTCTACTAAATCCTTTCAGCAAAAATATGGCAATATCGCGAAATGATCAAGTATGACACATAGAATGGACCTGCTATACCCTTTTAAATAAGAAAATCTCATTTCAGTAGGCCTTTAATAAAACAAACTAAAATTTATTGCATCTGCCAGTACAGTTTGTTTAATCAAGTGTAAAGGCAAAGATTAATCCAGGGATGTCAAACATGCGCTCGTGGGTCAGATCAGGCCCGTGAACAGGTTTAGCCCATGTCTACACTAAGTCGTATAACCCCTTAAACCAGACCTGAGCAAATTATGGCCTGGGGGCCACATGTGGCCCGTTAAACTTTTCAATCTGGCCCGCCGGACATTCCCACATATTTTTTTTTAGATCTTTAAATTATGATGTGCAGTGATGTTTTCAAATTACCAAAGGTCTTGAACTATACAACATATTTCAATGGTTGGAATCTGCGCTTTTGCATGATATTTTAGTGACTTGTGTTGTCCTGATAACAATATTATTTTGATACTTTTTGGTACTTTTTGATCATTTTTTAAATAAAGGGGACCAGAAAAAATTGCATTATTGACTTTAACAAAAAAATCTTAGGGTGTGGTGGACCGGTACTTTTCAGAGGCGGTATGGTACCGAATATGATTCATTAGTATCGCGGAACTATACTAATACTCGTATACCGTATATACCGTACAACCCTACTAGTTACTATGGTAATCTACGTCACAGCAGGTGCACCCCACCCCTACTGTCAACATGCACACAATTTACAGCTGAAGCTCCTAAAGTATCCAGAGTAGAGCAAATAGCGTCAAATTGGCAGTGTTTTGGTCAGACTCGGCGGGTGAAAACACATCTGACAAAATCCTTGCCTGTGTTTGTGTTATCAAGCCGCTTACAATCCGATCTGCGGTCTCGCAAAACCGCTTTTTGTCCGCGGGGGGTACCAACCGCTGTCATTATGTGCCGCGCATATGTCAACGATGTTTAGGTCAGTCACTCGCTCTGTGGTGGGTTTTCATTTCCTGTTTAGTGTCACGGATTTTGACACCGATTCTGTTGCGTCACTAATGTCTGTGTGGCCATATGCTCTTACAAACAATTAGACACCGCAAAGACACAGGATCTAGATCTGTCCAGCGTGTGTCGGGGGCCTGCCATATGTTCCAGAGCTGGCTTTGCTGGCCTGCTGTTCCAGGTCCTGAGCACTAAGTCACCCCAGCTGACGGTGTGTCAGTGTCCTGGCTGCATAGCTGCAGGGTGTTGCACTACTTAAGCTACATACCTGGACCCTGCAGTCTCGCCGTCCTCCTGTGGGCTGTAATGTAACACGAGACTGTAAACCAATCCAAGGATGTTGTGACTCAGGCAATAAAGTCTCAACATATTCCTTAGATCTGATCCTGGCCCATTATTTAATTCCCCAGATGGCTTGCAGCGATCATTTAGCATTATTTATGTCGGGTTTCCATCCAAAGCAGTGCTTGGAATTGTACGCAGGAATTTATTTGCTTTTGCACACATGACTTATCACCTAAGTAAGCAATACACTTCTTTGTTTGCTGCTGGCTAATGACTCCAAGATGCCTCCAAGAGGTGTCAAACTTGTTTTAGTGAGGGCCACATTGCAGTTATGGCTGCCCTTTATAAATATGAATGTATATTACCTAGGGATAGGCGATATGGCAAAATAAATGATCACAATTAATTTTGTCATATCCAATCTTCATTATTATCACTATTTTTTACTTTTTATTTTTTTTAATTAAAGCGGATTGTCTCATGCAGGTTTATACCGAGCGCTGCATCTCTACTGTTTACGATTGCAGTAACAGACATTTCCACCATGTTTGATTGAGGTAATGTATGCTAACAGCTGATAATTGTAATTTTGTTTTCACATGCTATGGTGTTTACTAGAGGTGCAACAGTACAGGTAACCCAGGCTTTGGTCCGTACCTGGTTTTGGAGCCACAGTTTTGTTCCTTTTTCGGTACGTTTTCTGGGGGTGAAGAGAACAACCTTTTTTCCTCTCAAAATTGTTTTTTTTTTTTTGCTTGTCTTTACAAACTTTCTGCAGTAAACAAAGTATAATTGGTGTAGTGAATACTATAAGACTTATTCCAAGTTAACATTTACTAAACAACACTTACAAATGGTAAATTATTTTTTTTTTCTTTTAATTACTTGGATACATCAGCGTTTCTCACCAGTGCTTTGGCATACAGCAAGCGGTGACCCACATTGTGGCGTTTTTAAAACTCAAATTCTGTATCTTATATTGAATGTGAATACATTACCGTGCAGTTTGAATTTGAGGTACTGTAAAATGTGTACCAACACATAAAACAGTTTTAATGATTGTGTCAGGAGCAAAATGTTTAGTTTTTTTTACTCCACAAACCGTGTCGGTCTGCAGTTCTTTTTTTTATTTTTTTATATCCGTATACCGGTACTATTGTGCTTGTTTCTCCAACAGCGGGGACAAGTTTTATTTATTTTTTTAGTACATGTTATATCAGAGGAGGGGAAGTTTTGCAGACACAAACAAAAATCTGAATAAACATGTTTGGATATAAAAAAGCCTTTTATAATTAAATTAGTGGGTGTGTTGATTCTCGCAGCTGGGACCAATACAGTCACAAAGACGTTCTGTGAGTGCCTGCAAGTCTGCATTCGGGGCAGGATTACTGGTTAGCTGCGGCTGATAGTAAAACTAAAGCTGATGCTCCTTCTTTAATTGTTGTGTTTCAGCTTGTATGCCAGTGTTAGTCAAATTTCTTTATTTTGTTTATCTGGGCTGCACTTCCAGCTGTGTAAGGGGGAAGAGGCACAGCATGATTATTGAACATTAATAACATCGTGAGAGGACTGTCTTTAGCGAAGGTGGAACACACTTTCACACAAACATGCACACATTCACAGAAACACACAGGATCACGGTCAATAAAGGTGGATTGTTCCATGCAGGATTATACCAAGCATCATTACCTCCCTACTGTTTACTACTGCGGTAACTTCTAACAGAGGTTTGATCAAGGAAATATGCTACCAGCTGATCACCGTGATAGAACTCAAATGAATCCTGATCACGATCATATAATCGCTCAGCCCTGATTTTAGTCTTGAATACACTATTTTCAATTGTTTGATTATATTTTTTTTACCAACCATTGATGGATAACGTGCTTTGTAATCATAAGTCAAGATACTCATGTATTTATTTTTGATACCCATAAAAATGCTTGGACTATCTTGTTGCACGCACAGATAATTAAGTTTCGCAGTCAAAGTGCTCAAAAAATTAATTCACACCCAAATCACGATTTTTTATTCATCCTGATTCTAAGTTGATTTATACATACAATACATCTGGAAAGTTTTTACAACGCTTCACTTTTTCCACATTTTGTTACGTTACAGCCTTATTACAAAATTGTGTGCGTGTGTGTGTTTTTTTTTAAGAATAGATTTTTGGATTGAAATTTTTTTATTTATCATATTATTGTTCTTGACGGTTGCTTTTATAAATATTAGGTTTACCATTTTTTAAAGTATTGTATTTGTATGTCTTCACATCCATCCATCCATCCATCCATTTCCTACCGCTTATTCCCTTTTGGCGCCTATCTCAGCTACAATCGGGCAGAAGGCGGCGTACACCTTGGACAAGTCGCCACCTCATCACAGGGCCAACACAGATAGACAGACAACAATTCAAGTATATTTTAAGTATTGTAAAGCTGGGACTGGGTTAGAATTGTTGTTTTTGTTCAGAATATATTTTATTAGCTTGATTGATTCTGTGATTTTTGTCATTTTTAAAAAGACTGCTCGTTTAAGTTGTATGTCAGCAGCCAAGAGGAGCTTTTGTAACCTGTTTTGCAAAGGTTTTATTTTGATTCGTACACCAAATAATGAGATTTGTGTTAAGTGTGGAAAATTGATTCTGAAACCAATCATCACCCCAAGAATCAGAATCGAATCGTGAGGTGTTCAAAGTCCATCTTGACTTACAATTTGAAAGCAAGTTGTCCATCAGTTTGTTGGTAAAAATATGATCATTATAACAGTTGCCTTTGCAAATTGTTTAACAAGGCTATAATGTTTATATTCATATATATTAACTGTAACCTGAGAGCAGACATGATTGCGATGTGGCCCTCAATAAAATGAGTTTGTCAACTTTTCTTTATTGGAGGAAATAATACGAGTCCTGGAGGAGAACTAGGTTGCGAAATGTTCCTCCAGGTCTGCGGCAAAGTCAGATCAGTCGCGATGATGCTTTCCTCATCACAAGTCAGTGCAACTTGTCATTTTCAACACAACCCTGTTGTTTCTTTCCTGTATGAGTGAGTGAGAAGCATGACATGAACGTTTTATTAGAGAAGAGTAGGTTTGTATTCCTTTTTATTTCCCTGTTTAAAAATAGCATCGTGCGTCAAACATAGCTGGGTACATTGGCTGAAGTTATATCTGAACTTTGGCAGCCTCCCCAGACAGGAAGTTGTCAAGCAAGTGCTTAAAACGCTGCATCACTTTTTGGTTGCATGCAAAGAGGTTGCAAGGAAAAGGGAAGAGAGAGAAGTAGTCCGAGATGTGATTACGCTGCAGACTGCGTGACTTCCAGTTAACGCAGTCTCTTGAAAACCTGACGTGCAGCTGTTATTTTGTCCACCGCCCCATACCATTGCTGATGTTTGTGCAAGGCTTTTTCATAACTGACTTAGTCTGTACATGCTTAAGCCTTGATGGAATGCTGCTGTCAAACATAGGCTACGTGTCTGCTTGAGCAGTAGCTGTTTCATCATTTGCATGGCCAACTACCAACCACAACACGAGGCACACCTGCACAGTATAATGACATCTATTGCAAACAAATGACATCTAATGCAAACAGGGAAAGCTAGGCCATGTCTGTCTTACCTGTTTGGAAAACCATAATAAATGGTCATGCTTTCCAACTGTAGTTTGTGGTAATACATGATACAAAGTGCTGGATCCGTGGGTCATTTCCCCAATAGGCCCCAAATTGGGTTAGGCCAGGGGTCGGCTACCCAAAATGTTGAAAGAGCCATATTGTACTAAAAGTACAAAAAAAAAACTGTCTGGAGCCGTAAAAAATGAAACGCCTTCTATAAGTGATATAATGAAGACAACACATGACGTAAGTGTTTATTTTAGCCTATTATCAAAATAACTGTCGCAGGCTGATACAAATCTTTGTTGACATATATGTTGAAATGTAATATTTAAACACAGCCGTCTCAGAGGGTGAGATAACTCCTCATTTACTCGCTTAGAATGGCTGACGGTATAGATGTGTGTGTCCAAGTTAAAGGAAACAGCAGGCTGTCTTCTTCAAATGGATTTATAACAAGCTATGCAAGATTGGTAACGTTTGCTGCGGTCTGGAACAGCATGGCACACAAACCACTATCAGAAATGGAGGCAATATTACAAACAGATAATTAGGGCTGGACGATATGGCCTTTTATTAATATCTCAATATTTTTAGGCCATGTCACGATACACGATATATATCTCGATATTTTCCCTTAGCCTTGAATTAACACTTGATGCATATAATCACACCATTTGTCTACATTAAAACATACTTGTTCACGCTGCATTAATATGTGCTAATTTTAAACTTTCATGCAGAGAGGGAAATCACAACTAAGTCAATTTACCAAAACCGTTTTTATTAAGCAGTGGCACAAACATTCATGTAATTTCAAAACAGAAAGTGCAAGATTGTCAGAGACATTTTAAAACAAACTATTAGTGCACTGTTGTGCATGATGTCACTAAGATGACATATCAGAACAACACTAAATTAAAGTACACTTTTTTTTACAGAACACCCTACAAAACAAAATGCACTTTAGTGCATGATGACACAAGATTTCAAAAACTGTAAAATAAAAATTAGCTGCATAATAGGAAATCAAGTATATATCCTTATATTCCCTTCGCTGTGTGGTCGGTTACTGCGGACGTCATTTCCTTCTGTTGTTGATCTGGATATGGAAGACGCCAGGCTATATTGGGTCAGTGCTGGTTGCTTGGGTATTTTGTTGGGTGTGACATCGGCCGGAGATGTTGACATGCAGAGTTTCAAGCGCTCCTTATTCTCCAGCAGGTGACTTTTTAAATGATGCTACAAATTAGTAGTGCCGCTTCCCTTTTGTAGCAACGCTTTTGCCGCATACTTGACATATTATGTTGCCTGTTCACCATCTGCCCGCTTGAAGCCAAACCACCGCCAGACAATGGACCTGTGCTGTTTTTGTTGGGAATTAATTCTTCCTCCATTTGTTACCAGATTGGCAACTTCTCTCTCTTGTGTTAACACTCACACCACTCCACTAGCACCACCTGCCACAGTTAACATTACCATGCTGTTACCTCTCTGCTCGGTGAGGGCGTATGACGTTGCACGCTCGACGGTATGTGACGTATGTAACAAGGTGCGCTTGTTTTATCTCTCTGTGAGAAGGAAAGACAAGAGAGAGTGAGAAAAGCCTTTAGAGTAATGCCCGCAGCCAAAAGCAACTGCGTGAGAACACACACTCGACTACACACGATATGGTCATTTTCTACATCGCACAGAGACAAACCCGAGATATATCGAGTGTATTCGATATATCGCGCAGTACTTAAGATAATATGTCATGAGAAATGCAGATATAAATTCAATACACAAAGGACATAGGAAAATAAATGATCTCAAATATACTTACAAGTGAGGCATAATGGTTGCAGTCATGCGCTGACAAAATATGCTTGATAAGCACTCCACACAAGTTAATAACATCAAGAAAGCGCACCTTTATGGATTCACGCACAGCATAAAAAGATTGGTGGACAAAATGAGGCAAGAAGTGGCATAAAATCTCTTTCTCTGGCATCGTCGGGGGAAGTTATACATGTAAACTAACTACGGTGAGTTCAAGGAACGCCAAAATTAGTAGGACAAAACGGTGCTCGCCAAATACTTCCGTCAGAGAATAATGCTGGATATAAACAGTGGGATTTCTAACAATTAGGGAGGTTTGTGTCATGTTGTCGTCCTACAGAGACCCTATTTAAACAAAAATATATTTTTATCTTTTGTTATTTTCATACATTTTTGAAAAAGCTACAGGGAGCCGCAAGGGCGGTGCTAAAGAGCCGCAGTTTGCTCATCCTTGGGTTAGGCGATAAAATTATATCAACATACTGTATATCGTGATACACGTTATAAATAAAAAATGTGTTCGATAAAACGTTCAATAATTTTTTTTTTTCTATGTCGGAAAGATGCGAAGCAAGGTCCGTTGCATGAACAAAGGCAATCACTTTCTGGAAGCTGAGAAACGCAGGAAGTGATCACTCAGTGGGAGTGACACGCGAACAGCCTATCAGTTAACCGTATCAACTATCATGTTTAAGTGTGCTCTCTTGTCTCACGGTTGATTCATTGTAAAAAAAAAGTGCTGCGGGCCACAAAGAAATCGTGGATAAAACCAAAAGTCACCTCGACATTGTGGCAGTTTTTTAATTTGACCGTAGTGCTGTAAAGAAAGCAAGGCGCACGTCCCCATTAAGACAGTTAATAACACACCACCTTAGCTGCGCTCACCCTTTAGAGCACAGCTGTAAATTCCTTGCACTAAATCTGCAGAAAATAGTTCTCTCAGGTTTCTCTGTTTACATTTTCACACTTTGCACTATTTTGTTGCACTTTATTCAGCATTTCTTATCTATTCCTTATGTTTGCAACTTCATTTAAAGAGGTTATTAAGTATTCAGTAAGATTTTAGAATTTTGTCTACATTATTTTCAATGCTTGTGTTTGAAATTGCTTCCCTCTCTGCCTTGATAGCTAAGTGGATTACAAATGAAAGAAAGGCAGGTTAGATTTGAAATAAAAATGTTTACATTTAACATATTTTTCTACTGCTCCTTATTTTCGATGAGTCATAAAAATATCAATCGATATCGACCGATGTAAAACACTTGTAGTGTAACACAGTTTTCAGCCACGTCGCCTAGCCCTGGTACCATTAAAATGGATTATAACAAGAGAATAAAGATGCCTACCTCTGCACCAAAAAGACAACTATACAGTGTTTGGTGTCATAGTACATTCTTCAATACAATTGTGGAACATTCTGAATAGTTTCTTTGAACTGTAAACAACAGAAACACAAGTGGTTTGGCACATTAGCATGGAATCAATGAAAGCTCCTTAATGTAATTGAATCAAGGTTAGCTTTATTTTTATAGCCAAGCCCTCGCCGCCACAATTATGGTGGAAACCCTGCATATTTTTAGTAGCCGTTGTTATTATTGCAGTTGATTTCTTCTCTCCTTTACTTTTAATTCCCGCACCTGCTGGTTGTGATGACAAGCGCTTTGACCCCAGTTTGACTTAAATTAAATGTTTTGATGCTTAGTATATTGTTTTTCAAATAAGATAATTGCGCATATATCCAAAATTGATGTGCGTTCATATGAAATTCCATATACAGTGGTACCTCAGGATAGGATTTTAGCTGGTTCTGTGGTGCAGCTTGTATACTGAAACCGTTTTGGCCGTTGAATTGATTTAAAATGTGTTTAATCAACACTTGACTCAACTCAAACAGCACAATTTTAACATGTCTTGTAACTTTAAGACAAGAAATATTGCATAAAAAGAATACAATAAAATGTAGGACAAATAACTATAGTAGTTTTATGAAGTAAGAGTGGACTTTTACGCTATATTCTTCCTGCTGCTTCGCCGTCAAACACACCGTCAGCAGCTACTCCATATTTTCATGGATTAATATCCACTGTTGCGATATTATTTTAACATAGTCGACTGGTGTCATCCACTCTTAAAGAAATACCAATGTGTCTGTATAAGCATGCTAACTTTTTAGTTACTTTTTTTAACAGCCACACACCTCCAGTCATTTAATTTGATGCTTGACACTTGTTAACTTTTAGCATGCTAACGTTAAATTGTGCAAATTGAAATTAAATGCTAACATTGGTATTCTAGCAATTTAACATTAGCATGCCAATTGTTTTGGAGACAAAGACGCTTCATGGTCATATGACTTTGTACATGACACGTTCTGTTGGCATCATTCGCATGCATAAGTACACATTCTAATTGTGTGTAATGTTCAAATCCCGGATGTTTTTCTTGTTTTTAGAATGTTGCGAGCCAATATAACAGTGGTTGTCAACCTTTTTTCAGTGATGTATCCCCTGTGAACATTTTTTTTTATTAAAGTACCCCCTAATCAGAGCAAAGCATTTTTGGTTGAAAAAAAGAGATAAAGAATTAAAATACAGCACTATGTCATCAGTTTCTGATTTATTAAATTGAATAACAGTGCAAAAATATTGCTCATTTGTAGTGGTCTTTCTTGAACTATTTGGGAAAAAAGGATATAGAAATAACTAAAAACTAGTCGAAAAATAAACAAGTGATTCAATTATAAATAAAGATTTCTACACATAGAAGTAACCATCAACTTAAAGTGCCCTCTTTGGGATTGTAATAGAGATCCATCTGGATTCATGAACTTAATTTTGAATATTTCTTCACAAAAAAAGAAATCTTTAACATCAATATTTATGGAAAAAATCTAACTGTCAACACTGAATATTGCATTGTTGCATTTCTCTTCACAGTTTATGAACTTACATTCATATTTTGTTGAAGTATTATTCAATAAATATATTTATAAATGATTCTTGCTATTTTTAGCATATTTAAAAAAAATCTCACGTACCCCTTGGCATACCTTCAAGTACCCCCAGGGGTACGCATACCCCCGATTTAGAACCACTGCAATATAAAAACAAGCTGTGGGCCGCACTTTGGACACCCCTGGCTTACAACATGCATTTCTACTTGAATGTCATGTGTTTTTAGTTCTAAAGGGGTTATATTATGGACTTTGCTTGAAACGTAAAAGAAAGATTGGGGGAAGAAGTTGGTGTCGGTCTTATAGCAAGCACCTGCCAGTGTGAGTTGCAGTTGAAGCTAAAGTAGAAGTGAACGCCCAGTGTGGTGCTGCGGGACGACTTCACCTCCTATGAAAGTGGTCTTTGTCTTGCTGAGACATAGTACCGGGAGTGAGACAAAAACCTGCTTTATTTGTATTCACTTCCCTCTCGCTCTCCCAGGCCGTCCTCGTCTTTTCCGTTGAGCGCCACTGGCTTATTTGTGGCTCTTGGACGCAAATGTCTCTGTCGTCGTCAAAGCGGCCCTAATTTATTGGATGAGCGAGGACTGTAGTGGCCTGTGTCTTCCCTCTGGGGACTCTGCGAGAAGGAGGAAGACGAGTCATAACGACTTCCTGCCTGCCCCGTTTGAGACGCTCGCAGCCATGTCATGTACATATAAGGCAGCAGAAGGAGGCATGTGAAGTCTCTGGCAGGTTGTTACTTAAACGCACGCCTGCCTTCCAACATGGCAACTTGACTTGTTGTAACACATCTTTGAGTCGTGTCTATGTATGTTTGAACTTTGAATGGTTGCGTGCGCAGCCAGCCTTTCTGGTAACACGTGCCTCCTAAAAAGCTTCTATAGCAGCTCATCGATGGAATGTTTCGAGGGCAGGAAGCCTTGCATCCTGCACTGATAACTAACTTGTCTTTTTGTCATCTTCTTCTCAAATAACAACTCTCCAACTGCTGAGTGCTGCATTAGTGGACACCCGTGAATTAAAGATGGGCATGTTTTAAATTGATTTTATGGATTTTCTCTTTAGATCGTTGTCATCAGTCTAATGCAAGGCTAACCAAACTTTTCCACTGAGGGCGGTCAATTGAAAAATCAAAGGATGCGTGAGGCCACTGCAATCAGTGCAAAGTATTTATTTAATGAGTGTATACAGTCGTTTCCCACAGGTCAGGCATCTATTTGTGGGGGTGTGGTCGGGCGGCGGGGGGGGGTTTGGACGGAGGGGGGTGGCGGCGGTGATGACCAAGAAGAATGCTGAGTTGGAATAAAATTACAACACTTTATGTACATATTTATATACATATTTATATAATATTTACATATTTATAAAATATGTACCTACAAGCTCCATTCACAGACAGAGTCCCAATGCTTTTATGACCGGTCGAGCGAATCAAAAACGGAAAAAAAAAATACATATATATTTTATTATTTTTTAAATTTTTTAATTTTTTTTTGTGGCAGCAGTAATTCTTTCGTGGCGGGCTGCCACAAATAAATGAATGTGTGGGAAACCCTGGTATATATATATATATATATATATATATATATATATATATATATATATATATATATATATATATATATGTATATGTATATATGTTTGAAGTTTTACTCCTATTGTGTTTTTCTAATTTATTAATGTATTGTAATTTAAAAAAAAGGCTTAATGTTTTTGTTATAGTACACAATAAACATCAGACAATTTAGCCGATATGAGAATATGTGTCACATTTAAACCAATATCGGTATTCAATGGTACCGATTTTCATTACTTTTTTGTTTGTTACTTTTTTTTTTGGTAATGAAATATGATTTTTAAAAATGTGCTGATTATAACTGCTGTTCAGTTGTTATATCTTGTTATATATTAACATTTATGACTCTCATTTGCAAACAATACACTAAGTTGCAATTATATTTTGAAAGTCCAAAACGTCAGATGGCAGTAGTGTGTATAATTTGTGGTGTGTTGGTTTGGTTTTTGTTGAACCCAAAAAAGTGTTAATACTGTAATTATTGTATTTATTACACACCATCTGTTTTTAACCTACATCTTGGTTGTAGTTTTAAATTATAAATTATGACGTTTTAAATTGCCATGTAAAATCGTTAATCCTAGTCCGGGGGTCGGCAACCCGCAGCTCTGGAGCCGCATGCGGCTATTAAGCGCCTCCCTACTGGCTCTTTGGAGCTTTTTCAAAAATATATGAGAAATAGAAAAAGATGTGGTGGAAAAGAAATCCATCCATCCATCCATTTTCTACCGCTTATTCCCTTTTGGGGTCGCGGGGGGCGCTGGCGCCTATCTCAGCTACAATCGGGCGGGAGGCGGTGTACACCCTGGACAAGTCGCCACTTCATCGCAGGGCCAACACAGATAGACAGACAACATTCACACTCACATTCACACACTAAGGCCAATTTAGTGTTGCCAATCAACTTATCCCCAGGTGCATGTCTTTGGAAGTGGGAGGAAGCCGGAGTACCCGGAGGGAACCCACGCATTCACGAGGAGAACATGCAAACTCCACACAGAAAGATCCCGAGCCTGAGATTGAACCCAGGATTGAAAGACTTTCGTATTGTGAGACAGACGCACTTACCCTCGGCCACCGTGAAGCCCTGGGAAAAAAACATATTTTTTGTTTTAATATAGTTTCTGTAGGTGGACAAACATGACACAAACCTCCCTAATTTCTATAAAGCACACTGTTTTTATTAAACATGCTTCACTGATTTGAGTATTTGGCGAGCGCCGTTTTGTCCTACTAATTTTGGCGGTCCTTGAACTCACCGTAGTTTGTTTACATGTATAACTTATCCGACTTTCTAAGACATGTTTTAAGCCACTTCTTTTTCTGTCTCATTTTGTCCACCAAACTTTTAACGTTGTGCATAAATTCACAAAGGTGAGTTATGTTGATGTTCTTGACTTATGTGGAGTGCTAATCAGACATATTTGGTCACTGCGTGACTGCAAGCTTATCAATGCTAACATGCTATTTAGGCTAGCTGTATGTACATATTGCAACATTATGCCTCATTTGTAGCTATATTTCAGCTCATTTAGTTTCCTTTAGGTCCTCATAATTCAATTTATATTTCATCACACACTATCTGTATGTAATGTGGCTTTTAATTTTTTGCTGCTCCAGACGGATTTGTTTTTGTATTTTTGGTCCAATATGGCTCTTTCAACATTTTGGGTTGCCGACCCCTAAGCATTAAGTTAGTGAATTTAAAAAAACTGGAGTCTTACTTAACTTAACTTGGAGGGTTTTTTGGGGCCAGTTGCTTTGTCGGCATTAAAAATTACAACGTCACCTGGAAGTAGTTTGGCGTAGTCCTCGCTCAGTGCTGCTGTAGTGATCGACAAGTGCGAAGAACCGGCTGAGTCTGCAACCGAGCGTTACGTCACGTGCAACCCAGTTACCAAAACATGGCTCCACTGGAGTTTACGTGAATAGGACCAGCGGACTTTGGGTGCTGCCAAAAAAGTACCGTATTCAGTACAGGCCCCTAGTCATACAGATTAACTCAATAACATAAAAAAAATTACTCCGGTAACTGAATAAAAAAAAAAATACTCTCGTATTAGGCATGATTACCCATCCTGTGCAGTAGGTGGGTTAAGGTGAAAAAAATGGAGCGCTCCTTTTCTCCCTATGCTGTAAACAGCATGTCGTAAACTTCCCCTGAGCTCTTTCTAAACAGGGCGTCGATCGTGTGGAACTTCTTTTTTTTTTATCAGAGGAAGACATTTTGCATTTGTTCTGCATACATTCCTTCAACCATTAATTGATTAACGTGGACTCCGACTTAAACAGGTTGAAAACTTATTCGGGGTGTTACCGTTTAGTGGTCAATTGTATGGGATATGTGCTGTACTGTGCAATCTACTAATTAAAAAGTCTTAATCAATCAATCAATCAACACATTAAACCTTACCAGCCACCTGAAACGCCAGCATTGCTACAACAGTGTTTTAAAAGCCTTTGAAGAGGCGAGCCCTGTTAAAGAAGCAGGTAAAAGGAAGTTATGTGTATTGTATTGGTTTAAAGGGGACCTAAATGATAAATGGGTTGTACTTGTATAGCGCTTTTCTACCTTCAAGGTACTCAAAGCGCTTTGACACTACTTCCACATTTACACATTCACACACTAATGAGGGAGCTGCCATGCAAGGCGCTAACCAGCACCCATCAGGAGCAAGGAGTGGCTTAAAACATGTCTTAGAAAGTCGGAAAAGTTATACATGTAAACAAACTACGGTAAGTTCAAGGACTGCCAAAATTAGTAGGACAAAACGGCGCTCGCCAAGTGTCTTGCTCAGAACACATCGGACGTGACGAGGTCGGTACTAGGTGGGGATTGAACCAGGGACCCTCGGGTTGCGCACGGTCACTCTCCCACTACGTCACGCGCAATATAGTGATACTATTGGTACTTGTTTTTGTGTACCACGGAAGCATTGCGGAAATATTTATAAAACAATCTTCCCTCATACCTCCTCCAAACGAGCCATTGGGAATTTGTTACATTTGTGACGTTTTTCCCATTGGTCACGTCACCAGATTATCCATATATGGCACAAATGTACCCAAAGAGCTTTGCAGTCTGACGCTTTAGTCAATAAGCTCCTTCTTGTTCGCCATCCTTTTGTAGTGGGGCCGACTGGCTCGTACATGCACATGCATTCTCCGTTGTTGCCATTTCTAATACAAAGCCGTGTGTAGTTCAAACTTAGATCTGTCTGTAAACTTGCTATGGAAATGCTACACACAACAAAAAAGATGACGGGCAGAAGACGATGTTGAAGTGGAGGCACGTAAATAAGACTGCCGACAAAATGGCATATTCTGAAGTGAAGGTCAGAATGCGACTTGAAGATTGTCTGTTTGTAAAACATAATTTATGCAACATTTTGACCAATGAACCACCATTACATGTTATGTAGACCATAAAGAAGTGTTTCAAATGTTGGGGGAGAAAATGATTTTATGACCCCCTTTACAAAAAATACTATTTATTCTTGATTATTTATAATTATTGGTATTAGCATATCAGCTTTTTCTCTTTTTAAGTTGTGCCTTTTTTTTTTTGGTTAAATTTTATCTCTCGAACATGCTGCAAAGATACTAAAATAATGCTTTTAAAAATGAGCCGTGTGCATCAAAGACAAACATTTTGGACACTGCTTGTCCGTCAAAGTTTGTGAAATTTTCATTTTTATTTTTTCATTTTATTTTGTGAAGGAAAGTGACCAAATGTTTAAATGTAAACTTTCCTCAACATTCACAAAAGCTGTGTCTCAGTAAATTACTTGGTATGTCATCAGCTGGAAATGATCAAAGCCACACTTCAAATAAACTAAGACTAAAACAAAAACAAGCAAGGCCTGTTACTGTATATTCTTTATTGTAATACATATCATAATACTTATTTGAATTGCATTTCCCGGTTGAGTAAACAAATGCCACTATGTGAGGATATATAGTAATTGTGTTGTGACTGAATATAAGTAAATTGTGTCGTCGCTATTGGCAACATTCCGTGAGGGAGTAATTAACTCATGCCTATCCAAATCATGATGTTGATGTAGCAAGGTACGCAAATGACAAGGTGGAGAGCGAATCGTCTGGTTCTCCAAGCCGGTGAAGTTAGCATGTCTGTCGCTATTTATATTTACATGTCATATTTCTCAACAACAATTGCATGTGATGTTTTCGCTCAGAGCCTCAGGTGTCCATCTTGTCGGCTCCCTCCCTTTGTGCAACTTTTTGGCGTGCACGCCATGCAGCCCTTCCTCCTGCAGCCAAACTGTTTTACATAACATTTTTGCAGCATTCCCCTGGTCTGAATAGAGGCGCTTCTTCTTTGGCACGCGTTGGTCGGCGTGAAAGTGCTGCCCGGATGCAATTATGGCAATGAGTTCTACCTACAAAGGATGTTACTGCTTGCTCTTCGCTGCTAAGGCCTGGCTTGTTGCCCACCGGCAGGATCGTGACCACTTAACCTCGTCTGGCTCGAGGTCACATCACGTGACAGGCTTTTCTTCGACTTAGGCACTCAATGGACTCTTCCTTAGACACACCTGCACAATTGAATGCGCATGATGATATTTAAATTAATGCAGTGTACTAGAGATCGACCGATATGCAGTTTCAGTGCCGTTACCGATTATTAGTAGTCAAGGAAGCCAATAACCATTATTAATTTGCAGTAAAGGTTATTTAAACATGAATAGTATTTCCATCCATCCATTTTCTACCGATTGTCCCTTTTGGGGTCACGGAGGTCGCTGGAGCCTATCTCGGCTGCATTCGGGCGGAAGGCGGGTCAGTTTTATTATTTTGTTAAATATATATTTTTTTTAGTACACGTCAACCCAGTAGAGACATAATGTTTTATTCCGCGCTGATGTTTTTAATTTAGCAGCCAAAAATATAGGGGGATTTTGCAAATATCTTTTATTATGTGTGCCTAAAAAGAGCATCGACATTTGCATTTTGAAATATAGGAAATTTCTTTCGAAAATTGTTAAAAATATGGGATTTTTCTACATCACAATAACTGAAAACTGGATCACAATATACCATATTTTTCGGAGTGTAAAGCGCACTTAAAATCCTTTCATTTTTTTCAAAAATTGACAGTACGCCTTATAACCGGTGCACCTAATGTACGGCATAATTCTGGTTGTGCTTACTGACCTTGAAGCAAATTTATTTTGTAAATGGTGTAATAAGTGTGACCAGTAGATGGCAGTCATACATGGGAGATATGTGTAGACTGCAATATGATAGCAGTAAACTACACCAAAACTTTAAATTTTCCATTGAGAATATAAAACATTACAGTTGGCGCTCAAAAATCTGTCAATTTAGTACAACTTCGGTAAGCTATGAAGCCGCTACGCTTGATGGATTGGCGGTGCATTAAACATGCGAGTATTATTATGGTGTGTGTGTGAATAAGGACCACAAAATAGCACCATTTTAGCAGACGTATTACCTGGCGTTCTGTTTCGCAATGTTATGCAAAACCAACTTTTCTTATTTTCTACCTGCTGTGTATTTGGGATATGCATAAGTCCTGAAAATATGCACATGTATACCTTCTTATGTGGCATTCATCTTTCGCTGTTGCCATTTCTAATATAAAGTAGCATATATCTGTCAGTAGACTAGTTGTCAAAGTGCTAAAAACTGTATTGGGTTTACATAAATCACCCACGGAACTTTAGTTATTAGAGGGTTCTGGTCGGACGTTTTTTCACAGGACATTTCCGGCATTGGTGTTGCATTTTTGAGCCACGGATGAGGAGATGCTGCTCCGTTATTGATTCAAATAAAGTCTGAATGTCATTTAAACAGTTAGCTCCATCTTTTGACACTTCTTCCACTCCCGTCCTTGCACGCTACACCGCTATAACAAAAATGACGGGGAAAAGACATTGTCGAAGGTGAGCCACGTAGGTAAGACCGCCCACAAAACTACGCATCCTGAAGAGACGCTCAGAAAGCTACTTGAAGATGCTTTGTAAAACATCATCCATGCAACACTTTCACCAAAGAACCACCATTACATGTTATGTAGACCACAAGATAGTGTTTTAAATTTAGAAAAAAAATCATAATATGACCACTTGAATGCGCTCTGTAATCCGGTGCGCCTTTTATATGAAAAAAGACCTGAATAGACCTGCTCATCCACAGTGCACCTTTTAATCCGGTGCACCTTATGGTCTGACAAATACGGTAATTTTTTTTAATATTATTGATTTTTGATATTTTAATCTGGCAATTTTCCATTTTACCAAGGGTGCTATTTATCAGTAGAGCAGGTTTCTGTTACACTGGCTGGTAGGATGAGCCCAGCTAAAGTGGTAAAATAGGTTTGTTGCATTCCTGCTCTTGGTGGGGGCGAGCGCCTTGCATAATTTGCGGACCACACTTGTCTGACTAGTCGGTTTTTCAGTTTTCTCGACAATTTTGTCGCTCTCCACAGCGCTCATTTTTAGCTTCTCTATGGTAGATTTGAAGGTAGTTGCAGTTTTGAGACACTAGATGGCAGTGTATACGTTATTGCAGAGTCGTGTAGAGAGTATGGCCAAATCGGATTCAAGGTTGGCCTTTTTTTTTTTTTTTTTTCTTTTCTTTGTCATGAAAAAGGGAGGTTTTTGTGGTTGGTGCACTAATTGTAAGTGTATATTGTATTTTTTATGTTGATTTAATAAAAAAAAATAAAAAAAACTTTTTTTTTTTTTTTTTATAAAAATGAATAAAAAATTATTCTGCAGCCCGGTACCAATCGGGCCACGGCCCGGTGGTTGGGGACGACTACCTTATGGCGTTGCGGGGGCCAACTTTAAAATTAAATCAACTGTGGGTTCCTTCACATAGCTAATAGTTGAGACTTTTTTCAAGCTGGCTGACATCATTTCTCCCTGGGTGTTACAGAAAGTATGAGAATGTGCGAGCTGATGCCTGCTTTTCTTTACTTGTATAATACATCCATTTGTTAAGATATTCACACAAACTTTGGATTGTTGACAGATCTATCTTTTCATGTCCGTCCATCTCTGTCGCCTTGTTTGCATAAATCAAGGAACATAAAACTCGCCGTGCTCCTTTTTAGTGAACCCACGTTCCGATTGTTGCGGTTGGAAGTTTGTCGAGTGACTCTATCGCTGCAGTGGCAAAAACAAACAAAACAGGACTGGTCAACGCCATGAAAGAAGGACAAAAATTGGATTTCCTAGCAAAAATGTAAAGTTTTGACGGGTAAGAAAAGGACATGTAGTGTTGGCAACCATCAAGGAAAGATTGAAAGGGGGGAAAGGTTTGAGCAGACCGGAGAATGATTCAGATATCCAAGCATATTTGGTGAGAATTACTGACAATGACTGTAATATTTATTGTTTAATTATTATATATTAATATTTTAATTGAGCTCCAGAAAAATAGTATGTAACTTTTCTCCTGCAGGGCAAAAGGGCTGTCGTTTGAGCAGTGGTTATTACTATTTACCTAACTATTATTTTGATACTAAACACTGGTACGTATGTGTGTATATTGTATCTGCTGATGTAGTTCTGTTGTTGAAAAAAATAAAGTATGCCCGATATATGCCAAATATCGGTGCCGATAACCGGTCACGCTCTTCTGTGTACTTTCGACGCAGTTCATCTGAGGTCGGCCCTCGCATATTTCCTGCGATGCAACCCGTGGACGCTTGTGCTGTGACGTCCGCGGCCGTGTCATGTCGAGGCCAAACGTCCCGCTGTTCGACTCGCACTGGCAGCAAGAAGGCGTTAGATCCTCTCCCATGGGTGCAAAGAGGCAGATGGAGGGAGGCGGGGTGTGGGGTTATGAGCCGGTAGTACTCGGGTTAAGGCATCAAATATTTTCTGTCATGCATGTGATTCTCAAAACATGCAAACGGTTCACTGGGATGTGCATCTTTATTCTAACATGCCTGCCTCTCATGCCCCCCGACCCCACTATTTGAGAAGTATAAGGTAATCGGAGGCCTGTGAGAACACGTCTTTTGTTCGTTGGAGCAGTTTAAAACTATTTTGAAATGTTTCCTCAGGACACCAGAAGCACTGAGGACAAGCCAGTCCAGCGGTCCAAGGTAAATATAAAGTCTTGGCATGATGCTTGGCAACTATATAGTGTTTGTCCATATATGGTTGGGATTTAAAGAGCTTTTCTAAGCAGGAAATGCATCTTGTCGGTGATACATGGCTGTGTTCAGTCTATTCAATGACTTCTGCTTGTATGAGAGCCCACAAACCCTGTCTCGGCTAAATGAGCTTACGTAATAAAACTAATCGACTCCGACATCATGAAACCTCCACTCAGTTACTTCTTGTCCCAATTTTTGATATCAAAGTGTGATATTTTTTTCCCCATTGTGTGATTTTGTAGTCAGCTTTCGTAGCATGAGCCAAAAACGTGATGTATTTTTTTTTCTCATAGCATGATTTTGGAGCATGATATCAAACAGTGGTGTATTTTTTTCAATAGCGATATTGTAGCAAAATGTTGTAGGGTGTGATAATTACAAAAAACAATAATAATAATAATGATAAATATTCTATAGCTTGATTTTTATTATTACCATATCATGATATAAAACCATATTTTCATGGTGTGATTTCATAGTGTGACACCGTAGCCAGAATTCGTTGTGATATGAAACAGTAATAACATATTTTTTTCCAAAGCATGATAGCATCGCGTGACACCAAACCTTGATATAATTTATTTTTCCCATAGCGTGATATCAAACTGTCATTTTGTAGCCTGATATCAAACTGTGTGTGTGTGTGTGTGTGTGTGTGTGTGTGTGTGTGTGTTTCACAGTGTGATTTTGTGGCTTGTAATTTTTTTTTTACAAATATTTTCAATATTGTGATTTTGTAGATTGATATCAAATTTTTTCCCCATAGCGTGATGCCAAGCCATAAAGGGTGTAGGAAAAAATCGATTCGAATACGAATCGCAATTCTCACCCTGTGCCATTCAGAATCTATTCTCTTTTTTTTTTTTTTTAATCAATTTTTTTTTTTTAAATAATTTATTTGTTTATTTTTCTTAATTAATCCAACAAAACAATACACAGCAATACCATAACAATGCAACCCAATTCCAAAACCAAACCTGACCCGGCAACACTCAGAACTGCAATAAACAGAGCAATTGAAAGGAGACACAAACACGACACAGAACAAACCCTAAGTAGTGAAACAAAATTTAGTATTATCAACAATAATATCAATATTAGTTATAATTTCAGCATAGCAGTGATTAAAAATCCCTCATTGACGTTATCATTAGACATTTATAAAAATAAAAATAAAAGAACAATAGTGTCACAGTGGCTTACACTTGCATCACATCTCATAAGCTTGACAACACACTGTGTCCAATGTTTTCACAAAGATAAAATAAGTCGTATTTTTGGTTCGTTTAATAGTTAAAACAAATTTACATTATTGCAATCAGTTGATAAAACATTGTCCTTTACAATTATAAAAGCTTTTAAAAAAAATCTACTACTCTGCTAGCATGTCAGCTGACTGGGGTAGATCCTGCTGAAATCCTATGTATTGATTGAATACAGGATCATTTTGATTAGGAAAAATATAATTTTTGAATCGAGAATCGCGTTTAATCAAAAAAATCGATGTCTTATCGAATCGCGACCCCAATAATCGATATTGGATCGAATCGTCGTACACCCAAATATTCGCAGCCCTACAAGCCATGATAACTTTTTTCATAGCATGTTACAAAACTGTCATATTAAGTGTGACATCAAACCTCAACATACTTTTTCCACTGCGTGATATACATTTTCTCTACAGTGTGATACCAAATCATGATTTTTTTTCAATCGCATAATTCCAGTCTGTGATTTTGTTGCATGATACCAAACTGTGATTTTGTTGTCTGAAATCAAATTGTTATATTTTTTCCATAGTGTTTTTTTCAATCATTTTCTGTTTCCTGACTTCGTAGTGTGATTTTGTAACGTGATATCAAGCCGTGAAATCATTTTTTTATAGCATGATACCAAATTGATATATTTTTTCACAGCATGATACCAAACCATATTTTTTTCATAGCATGTTACAAACTATAATTTAAAGCGTAATATCAAACTTTGACATACGGTACTTTATTATTCATCACATGAATAATAATGTTTTTTTTCCGAGGGCCCTCCGCCACGCCGATATAATACTATCATTTGTCTCTAAAATTGTTCCAAGTACACCTATGCTTAACACTTTCTTTTTAAACTTTGTTTTTTAGTCTGCAACAACAAAGATTCAAAGGGCATCAATTTGCCTGAAACAAAATGAAACCCTTATTTAAGCAATAAACATTTTTTGATTTACTTGAACAATTTTGATGCTGAAAAATTGATTGGAGCACAAGATAACAAAATATAAAACACTTTAACCTCCAAAAACTGAATAAAACAATTTTTTCATAGGTTTAACTTGAATACTGAAGTAATTCTGCTTTTTACTGCAATATTTATTAGTTTGGTTTGTATTATTGGTGACACGTGCAGAAAAGGTGCAAAGTTGAAGCCAAGGTTTGCCAGCCAAGATGCATTAATTCATTCACTGTTACTGAGGGTGCGACTTACCTTGTTTCCAATGTGTATAGATGCTTGCTTACCTCGCAAAAGAAACTATTTACATGGCAAAGTGGAGTGTCACTTAGCTGCTGCTTGGAACTAGTATGTAACATTTTCGCCCAGTCACCAATCATTGAGGAGATCGCTTGAAACCCGGTGTTGTGCGAAATTTTGTATCCCTGAAATATTTTGTATACCCTACCCCGGGAGCGAGCATGAGGCCGGAGCTCTGTGCCTTGTTCTCTGTAATGGAACAGCGAACAAATAAATAATAAATAAATCATATACCATAGTAAGTATCCCCCGCGACCCCAAAGGGAATAAGCGGTAGAAATGGACCATAGTAAGCAAACATATTCAATACATAAATAATCTTTGTCTCAATAAAAAAAAAAGGAAAAAAGGGTTCAAAATGTTCATCATAATTCTTGTTCTGTGTACTTTGTGAACACTTGTGGTTTGAACCGTCTCTTAAACTGAATCATATTGGTGCTTTGTTTGATTTATTTACTTAATCCATAATTTAATTCCACATACTGATATTGTAAAGGTTTTAAGTGTTGTACGAGCATACAAATGTTTTCAATTAGATTTTCCTCTAAGGTTATATTTCTGCTCTATTGTTGAAGAATTGTTGTACATTCTTGGGTAGCAGGTTATAGTTTGCTTTATACAGAATTTAACTGTTTTCAAAGGAACCAAATTGTTGAATTCCAATAATTGTGATTTAATAAATAAAAGGTTTGTATGTTCTCTATGTCCAACATTATGTATTATTCTAATTGATCTTTTTTGTAACACAGTTAGTGAATGAAGCACACATTTGTAGTTGTTTCCCATATTTCTGCACAACTCAAATATGTTAACACTAGCGAGCAGTAGAGACTATGAAGTGATTTTTGGTCTAAAACATCCATTCATCCGCTTTATTCATTATTGACATGTTTCTTGCTACCTTATGTTGCATATGAGATTCCCAATTTTTTATCATCTGTTATTTCACCCAAAAATGTTTTCTTTTACCCTTTCAATATTTTATCAGTCTATCCGTACTTGTTTGACTTTCTCTTCTACTGTTACCAAATAGCATTATTTTAGTCTTACTGAGATTCAAAGAGTCTGTTTTTGTCAAACCATCTTTTTTATTTGTTCATGTCTTCTGTGTGTTCTCTCCTGGACAAAATGCCTTTATGATCTGCAAATAATACTAACTTTAAGTCCTTTGTAACTCTACAAATGTCATTTATATAGAGATTAAACAATTTTGGTCTAAGTATTGATCCCTGAGGTACGCCACAAAATATTTACAGCTCTATGGAAGTGTGTTTGCCTATCTTCACGTATTTCTGCCTGTTGGTTGAGTAGTTTCTTACCCAGTTCAAGACCAACCCTCTTATTCCATACCATTCTAATTTGTTTATTAAGATGCTGTGATTAATTGTATCAAATGCTTTTCTTAAATCCATAAACACTGCAGCAGCACATTTTTTTACTATCTATCTTATTGACAACATGGAAGTGATGCCGCTGTCTGAACAAGGCGCAGAGCTCCGGGACACAAAATATTTCAGGGATACAGAATTTTGCATGTTGCTGTTGTCTATGTGGTCTGTACATGACTTTATCTCTGTGTGACTGCCATCTACTGGTCATGCTTGTCATTACACAATGTACAAAATAAAATTGCTTTCAGGTCGGTCAGCCAAACCAGAATTAATCAATACGTAAGGCGCTTGTCAATTTTTGAGGAAATGAAAGTATTTTAGGTGCACCTTTATAGCCCGAAGAGTACTGTAATAATATAACTCAATGATGAACTAGTTTGGTGTACAGAAAAGCTTTGGACACATATTTGCAATAGCCACAATATTTGGTACACCTGCACAGTCAAAATAACTTGTTTATAAATCAGTGTTTAGAGGTTTTATAGCTCCATTTGAAAATAAGGGACATTTGTGGTGGTTTTGTGCCCACAGTCCTTCAGCTTTAAGACCCAGAAGGAGGTGTGTACATCATGTGACAAGACTGTCTACCCCATGGAGAGACTGGTGGCCAACAACCAGGTCTTCCACTCCACTTGCTTCTGCTGCAAGCACTGCAACGCTAAACTCAGGTGAGCCGGCGTTCCGCCAAGCCTCGACTGTGCACGCGTGACCATGTCCTCATCCTCATCCTCATCCTCCTCTTCCTCCAGCCTGGGCAACTTTGCCGCTCTCCAGGGCGAGTTCTACTGCAAGCCTCATTTCCAGCAGCTGTTCAAGAGCAAAGGTAACTACGACGAGGGCTTCGGACGCAAGCAGCACAAGGAGCGCTGGGCCTCCAAGGAGACGGACAACATCACCAAGACGGCGTGAATACCGGCGTCCGCAGCACGGTGACATCACCCGCCCACTAGCTTATCCTTCTTCTTTTAAACGCCACAACCGCTTGGAAATCCCTTCACAACACTTTAAACAAACCTCCGTGTTCTTTTTCCCCTTCATGACCAAAACCTTCTCTGCCGTACGAGCGGGAACATGTAACTCTTTTTCATTGTTGTTGTTGTTGTTGTTGTTCTTCATATGAATGATTTGCACCCATTTTGTATTCTGTATGATCATGCAAACGCCATTTATAAAAAAACATACACGCACGCACGCACACACACACACACACACGTGCACTCAGGTCAACTTTCTTTACTGGCAGTGTCCCCCAAGGATTTTATAAAGGTTTTTACCTTGGCTCAGTGTTTCTCAAACTGTTTTCACCAAGTCTTAAAACACCATAACCAACAGTAAGATACAGTAGAGTAGTAGGCCTACGCATTCATTAAAAACAGCGTTTTTATTTAGCAAGTATATTTAATATTTTGAGCCACTTTAAAATTGCACACTGTTTGAACAGTAGCACTGTGTTTGAATATTTAAATATTTTACCACTACAGTTTGAGAATCACTGATTAGCTCAATTAAAAACCGCCGTAACCGTTCTGAGGTGCGTCCATGCCGCACGCGGGGGGTCTAACAGGGTACGCGATGTTACTAGACAACAGCTCACCTCGCGGGTTTGCGTCATTCCGACGTTGGGTCACTGTTCTTGTTATTTATTGTTTGTGTTCTCTTGAGGTTGCTTTCACACTCTTGTTCGGTGTTGAAACGGCAAATATCCCTTGCCACATCGCACTTAAGTTTTTTTTTTACGCAGATTTGATGTATTTTAGGCCTAAATTGACTATATAGTACAGTAGTATCGACCACTAGGTGAGACTAAACTAGAGTGCGCTATTTCAGTATCCTGGTTACTGATTGGCTCAGCCTAAGGCAGCATTTAGCCGAGCGTAGAGGTGACACTATGGGTGTTGTTTCAAATTGAGGGCTTTCATAATGGTAAAAAACTAGCTTTATAAAATATTCAACTTATTAATAATACATTAATTCCTACTTTGGTCAGGTTCGGAACCAACAAAGTGATAGACAAGGTTTTACTTTATGTAAAGAAATGGATTTGAAGGGTCGCCCTCTGCTCTCAACGTCTGTGGGTACAACAACGGCGCTCTTGAAAAGTATATTTTACCACCTTTTGTCCTCCAGAATATAAAAATAACCCAATAGACAGCATTTTGGTTTGGAGTGCAGCCCAAAAAAAAATATTTTCCATTTAAAATTTAAATATTTTTTTATTTTTCATTAATCAATCCAACAATTTAATAAACAATAATAGCATAATAATACAATTCCAAAACCAAACCCAGCAACATTTAAAATAGCAATCAAAAGAGTGACTGCGAGGACACACAAACATGACACAAAACAATCCAAAAGTAGTCAAAGAAAAGAATATAAACAACAATATCAATATTAATAAGAATTCCAACATAGTGATTAGATATCCCTCATTGACATTATCTTCACAGCCATTTATAAAAACTAAAAGCATTAAAAAAACTAAATTAATAGTGTCACAGTGGCTTACACTTGCATCACATCTCATAAGCTTGACAACATTGTGTCCAATATTTTTCACAAAGATAAAAGAAGTCATATTTTAGGTCAGGGGTCGGGAACCTTTTTGGCTGAGAGAGCCATGAAAGCCAAATTTTTTAAAGTGTATTACCGTGAGAGCCGTATCATATGTTTTAACAGTGAATACAACTAAATGCGTGCATTTTTTAAGTAAGACCTACATTTTTAGAGTATAAGTCTTATATTTATATCATTTTTATTCTGAAGCTAACCAATAACAAATAAAATACTTCTTTGGCAACACTAAATTGGCCCTAGTGTGTGAATGTGAGTGTGAATGCCGTCTGTCTATCTGTGTTGGGCCTGTGATGAGTTGGCGACTTGTCCAGGGTGTACGCCGCTTTCTGCCCAAATGCAGCTAAGATAGGCTCCAGCAACCCCCGCGACCCCAAAAGGGACAAGTGGTAGAGAATATATGGATGGACTTCTTACCATTGATGTGACTTATTGAACAGGTGCGGTTGAAAACGGATGGATGGATTAAAATGCATAAGAATGTTTTATATGTTAAACGTTATTTTTAACACCGATTACTGGCGGAATTATTCATTACTAATCGTGTTAAGTAATGTCAGCTTAGATGTATTTGAGAGCCAGATGCAGTCATCAAAAGAGCCACATCTGGCTCTAGAGCCATAGGTTCCCTGCCCCTGTTTTAGGTTAATTTAATAGTTAAAACAAATTTAAATAATGGATAAAATGTCAATCTAATGAACCTGTCCCAGACACCCCAAAATAGTAAATAGTAGTTTTACTTGCAGAAAACGACATGAACTATGTATGAATGGACTTTTAATATTGCTTTCCCTTAAATTGGAAACTCTTGAGTGGAGAGAGAGAGAGACAAAGGGATCGACCATGTTTGCTGCAAGTTCAAAGAGCTGGCACTCACACCTTTTTTTGGCCCCTCGGAGAATTATCACAGCTATTTTTGTTTGGTTGTACGCTGAGTGGAATGGTAAATGAAAACCGGCCCAAAGTCTTCTATGAAAACCCGCCTTGTACAATAAGTGGGGTGTACGAAAACGCAGGTCAGGAAGCGTACTAAGTCTTACCTTATGGAAATGTTTTGTTCCGTAACAATGAGCCAATCACACAGAGTGTTTTTTGATTCTGTAGCAGAATACGGAAGCACGAGTGTGAACGCATCCATCGTCCTAACGTGCACATTGTTGGTACGAGCTGGTCCTGACGACCATAGTTTAATACGCTCTCAGCCTTTCGTATCCTCCTTTCGCTTTCGTTTCCGCCCCAGTGCAAGCGCTTGGACCGAGTTGATGTTTTCCCTTTTTCTCTGAGCCGTCATCCCTGCCAGCCTCGGACTGTTTTTGTAAAGTATCTGTACATACAGCTTTACTTTGTGATTGCTCAACATCTTCCCCCCCACCTTCCATCCTCCTTCATTCGCCACATTGAACCCCCGTGTCGTGTTGTCCAAGGACGTCCATGGTTGGAAGACAACAGTTGTGCCATCTTGCAGGGGTGGGAATCTTTGTGCACCGAACGATTCCATTCTAGTTGATTCCATTGAAGATTTTTCAAAACTGGCAAGGAGATGGTCTCTAAACATTTTTTAAAAATGCGTTCTTATAAATGGATTTTTAAAAATAATGAATCTATTTAGAATCGGGATGTATAGGAATCGAATGTGAATCGTTTTTTTGTGTGTGTGTGCATCTCCCACCGTTTTGTCATTTAATCTTTTTTAATAATTGCCTTCCTGTTAACTTATTAACTAACATTAGCCATTAGCACCTGGACCTATTTACTATTTCTTGATCTTTTCCCTCAAAAAAAAAAGAAAAGAAAAAGTGGTGGCTGACAAGAGTGTGGATCCGCCTCCAACAAATGGAGTCTTGCATGCTGCATGTGATAGTGCTGAGCGCCCCCTGCTGGGCAAGAATCAAATGTGAGTTTTTACATTTTTAAATTGAAAAGGCCTTTTTTCCCCCTACTTTGGAACAAGTTGCCTCAGAAGTCTGCAGTGTTGCGACTGAACCTGGTCTTATGTTATGCTGAGACTTGACTGACACTTGAATGACTCGGTTATCTTACATTTGCAAAAGGAACACTTTACTGTGAATTAAACACGCTGTGAGGTGAGATAAATATAAAACGGACAGATTTTTTGTTTTTATTTCTAACAATAAGAAGCCTTAGAAATGGTAACGTGAACACAAAGGAGACTTAAATGTTCTGATCATGCCTTTTTTTTCCCCCCAAAAAGCAGACTCACTCCACATTCCTAAACATGACTCCACTCGACCAGCAGCTGTTTGTCATCCCACAAAATACTGTAATATACTTCTTCTAACTCTGTCAAACGTGCGTGACGATGTCTTTTTTAATATTTGAATGCTTTAAAAATCAAAGTTGTTGTATGTGGAAATGCTGTCTTTCATCAGTCGCCAAGGTACAACTGCCACCGCTGTTCAGGTGAATGAATGACAAAAAAACAAAAAAAAATCTGTCATGTTTGTTTCCGTGCGACGTTTTTTGACATGGACTTTAATGTTAAATGCTGTTGTCATGGAGACCTTTTTAAATGTATGCCTCTTGGGAAATGTGAGTCCACGTAACACACTTGACCGGTGGATTGAGGTGGCCTTACAGCAAAAGAACGCTCAGATTGTTTTTGCAGTCTTTATTTTTCTCCTTATTTGACTTTTAAATTGCATTTTTAAAGCGCCCGTCATTCTACGCCTCTATTCTGAGCATTTGTTGTGTTTTTTTTGTCTTTTTTTTTTTTTACATGCTTTTTAAGAAAAAATAAATAAAAATGCTGGTGTTGATTTATTCATCAGACTGAGTCTAATTTTCTTTTGAATTTGTGTACGTTTGTGTTAGGGATTGATTTAACGATAAACTGTGATAAACTGTGGTAAAAGTGTTGCCATTTTAAATTAAAATGATCGAAAAACTGAGGTTGATAACTGCACTTCCATTAACTCACGGACTGAGTTTGCTAGCTTAAATGCTAACATGATAACCAGAGACAATAACGTCTTTCCAAATTAAGACACAAAATACCCTAAACTTATGAATAAACACATGACGATCTGAATAACTAAGCTCTTCAAGCTCTGCTCTCTCAGAAATGAATGATTGTTCTATACGCAGAATATGAGACAAAGGTGTTTTTACAGTGCATTCAAGGACCACAAACAGAGTAGGACACAATGTCCGCCAGAAATATTACATAATAGATATTTGTTAAACACTTTTAATAAAAAAAGAACATTAATGTGCTACAATAGAAACCAATATTAAACGAAAAAAAGCTTAGCCATTATAACATATAAAATATTGAGACAAAGTTGTTTTTACGGTGCTTTCAAGGACCACAAACAGAGTTGGACACCAGAAAAAATGCATAATACATATTTGTTACACACTTTTAATTAAAAAAAACCTTTATAGTGCTACAGTATAAATCAATATTTTAAACAATAAAAGCATGCCATTATAACAGATAAAATACTGAGAGAAAGGTGTTTTTTACGGTGCGTTCAAGGTCCATAAACAGAAAAGGACGCAATGTGCGCCAAAAAGAATACATAATAGATATTTGTTATGCACTTTTAATTATAAAAAAAAAACCTTAAAGTGCTACAGTACAAACCAATATTAAACAATAAAACCTTAGCCATTATAAAAGATAAAATATTGAGACAAAGTTGTTGTTTACGGTGCTTTCAAGGACCACAAACAGAGTTGGACACCAGAAAAAAATACATAATACATATTTGTTACACACTTTTAATTAAAAAAAAACCTTTATAGTGCTACAGTATAAATCAATATTTTAAACAATAAAAGCATGCCATTATAACAGATAAAATACTGAGAGAAAGGTGTATTTACGGTGCGTTCAAGGTCCACAAACAGAGAAGGACGCAATGTGCGCCAAAAAGAATACATAATAGATATTTGTTATGCACTTTTAATTTAAAAAAAAAAACCTTAAAGTGCTACAGTACAAACCAATATTAAACAAAAAAACCATAGCCATTATAACAAATAAAATATTGAGACAAAGTTGTTTTTACGGTGCTTTCAAGGACCACAAACAGAGTTGGACACCAGAAAAAAATACATAATACATATTTGTTACACACTTTTAATTAAAAAAAAAAACCTTTATAGTGCTACAGTATAAACCAATATTTTAAACAATAAAAGCATGCCATTATAACAGATAAAATACTGAGAGAAATGTGTTTTTACGGTACGTTCAAGGTCCACAAACAGAGTAGGACGCAATGTGCGCCAAAAACAATACATAATAGATATTTGTTATGCACTTTTAATTAAAAAAAAACAAACTTAAAGTGCTACAGTACAAACCAATATTAAACAAAAAAACTTTAGCCATTATAACAGATAAAATATTGAGACAAAGCTGTTTTTACGGTGCTTTCAAGGACCACAAACAGAGTTGGACACCAGAAAAAAATACATAATACATATTTGTTACACACTTTTAATTAAAAAAAAAACCTTTATAGTGCTACAGTATAAACCAATATTTTAAACAATAAAAGCATGCCATTATAACAGATAAAATACTGAGGGAAATGTGTTTTTACGGTACGTTCAAGGTAAACAAACAGAGTAGGACGCAATGTGCGCCAAAAAGAATACATAATAGATATTTGTTATGCACTTTTAATTAAAAAAAAACAAACTTAAAGTGCTACAGTACAAACCAATATTAAACAAAAAAACTTTAGCCATTATAACAGATAAAATATTGAGACAAAGTTGTTTATACGGTGCTTTCAAGGACCACAAACAGAGTTGGACACCAGAAAAAAATACATAATACATATTTGTTACACACTTTTAATTTAAAAAAAAACCTTTATAGTGCTACAGTATAAACCAATATTTTAAACAATAAAAGCATGCCATTATAATAGATAAAATACTGAGAGAAAGGTGTTTTTACGGTACGTTCAAGGTCCACAAACAGAGTAGGACGCAATGTGCGCCAAAAAGAATACATAATAGATCTTTGTTATGCACTTTTAATTAAAAAAAAAAAAAACTTAAAGTGCTACAGTACAAACCAATATTTAAAACAACAAAAACATAGCCACTATAACAGATAAAATACTGAGACAAATTCTAATCAGTAAAGCATAAGAAATTAAAATTATGCAAAATAGTGACTTTTCTGTCTATTTTATTTAGTTTTTTATATAAAAAATACTTGCTTAAAAGATTTCAGTGATAATTTTGGTCACAATAACGGTGGTATACAAATGTAATATCGTTACATCCTGTGTGTGTGACTGCACAGCCCAAACAATGCATGTCCTCTTAAATGTAGACTGAAAATTGTCTATAGGTGGGAATGGTTGTCGATATCTGCCTCTCACACGCCGGCATGCAAACATTTACCATATAAATACACATTTCACACATATTTCGTTTCTCATATCCGAAAAGGAGTACGAAGAAGCAGAACATATTTTATTCTACACCTTTTGTACCTCATAGCCATTTCCAACACATTTGTTCACTTTCTGTTCTTCTATTTTAACATAGTTAAAAGTGGTTTTCTTAAATAATTAAGTAATTTATGATTGACATTATGTAAGACACAGCAGCTCAGACGAGGCACAGTGTGGGTGGGGAGCGTTTCCACAGAGTGTTTCCAGGTGTGTCAGGGACAGACGCAGAAGGGGAGAGTTTTATAACAAAGCTCTAAAGCTTAGTTACATATTAAATACAACACACTGTAGGTGGGTTTTTTTTTTTACTCTTTGCGTTCATATTTCGCTGTGTTTGTTGCATTTTTGTTGCGTTTTGCTTGATTGTAAAATATGTCGATTGAGAGGGGATGTGACATTCGTATGTTGTCAATATTTAGTGTTTTATCGGTCATAGTTAATATTATAAATCCTACATTCTTTATTTTCCTGTACATTCTGGGTGTGTCATTCAGTAAAAAAAAAAATTCCATTCCGTTTTTTAAGGCGTATGATAAAGTTTTTAGCATTCAATCAGACATTATTGTGAGGTTTTGTTCCTAAAAATAGACATACCGGCTCACAGACACATTTATTTCTCAAAATTTGGCCTCGGGCCCTGCGATGAGGTGGCGACTTGTCCAGGGTGTACGCCGCCTTCGGCCCGATTGTAGCTGAGATAGGCACCAGCGCCCCCCGCGACCCCAAAGGGAATAAGCGGTAGAAAATGGATGGATGGATGATCTATAAACGGGCTTCACGGTGGAAGAGAAGATAGTGCGTCTGCCTCACAATAGGAAGGTCCTTTGTAGTCAGTGGTTCAATCCCGGGCTTGGGATCTTCCTGTGTGGAGTTTGCATGTTCTCCCCGTGAATGCGTGGGTTCCCTCCGGGTACTCCGGCTTCCTCCCACTTCCAAAGACATGCACCTGGGGATAGGTTGATTGACAACACTAAATTGGCCCTAGTGTGTGAATGTGAGTGTGAATGTTGTCTGTCCATCTGTGTTGGCCCTCTAATGAGATGGCGACTTGTCCAGGGTGTACGCCGCCTTCCGCCCAATTGTAGCTGAGATAGGCACCAGCGCCCCCCGTGACCCCAAAAATCGAATAAGCGGTAGAAAATGGATGGATGGATGACTTATAAACCAATGGTTCTCAAATGGGGGTACTTGAAGGTATGCCAAGGGGTACATGAGATTTTAAAAAAATATTCTAAAAATAGCAACAATTCAAAAATCCTTTATGAACATATTTATTGAAAAATACTTCAACAAAATTTGAATGTAAGTTCATAAACTGTGAAAAGAAATGTAACAATGCAATATTCAGTGTTGACAGCTAGATTTTTTGTGGACTTGTTCCATAAATATTGATGTTAAAGATTTCTTTTTTTGTAAAGAAATGTTTAGAATGAAGTTCATGAATCCAGATGGATCTCTATTACAATCCCCTAAGAGGGCACTTTAAGTTGATGATTACTTCTATGTGTAGAAATCTTTATTTATAATTTAATCACTTGATATATAAACTATCAGACTGCATGGTCGGTAGTGGTGGGTTTCAGTAGGCCTTTAAGAACCACTGCTATAAACGAGCATATTTGGGTTCACTTTATAGGTTTTCCGAGTGTTCGTGAAAGCAACACACGTCACAATCGCTCCGCCCTCAGACGGTGGCGCGCGCTCCTGCGGCCACGAAAAAGAAGTAAAGTGCGCGCTCCTGCGGCCACGAAAAAGAAGTAAAGTGCGCGCGTCCCCGCGGCGCTCATTTAGCGAGTTGAACAATCACAAAAACCTCCTGGGAATTTAAAAAAAAACGTCTTTTCGGATAAAGCCTTCAACGAGAAAGTGTCACGACGTTTTCGGACAACATGGCGGTGTCTTGGACTTGGACGCTTAAAAGTGGGTTCCGGTGGGGAAATGTCTTTTTTTTCTGTCAGGAAGTTGGATTTAAGTCGCTTGGAAATTATTTCGTGCTTTGTTTTGTTTGAGGCGGCACATTTTCGTCGTACTTTAACGCACTGTTGCCGTTAAAAAACAACGTTTGGCTGCCAAATGAACGCCAGGCGAAGTTTTCCGAAGTTTAACGAAGTTTGCTGCTCCTCGGCGCCTTAAGTAAGCTCTTGTTTTGTTTCGCACGCCTCGCAGGCCTGCATTATGGATGAAACTACAGCCAAGGAGTGATCCAGATGTTTGCCCCGAACATATTTATCACGTTCTCCAAAAAATGCGACGTTCAGGACAGCCTCTTAAGGAGCATTTCCGGTTTAAACCCCCCACGTGACGCTGTTTGTTTTTAACCTGGGAAGTGTCGGCGCGCGTGCAGACGCTCACCTGTGCGTGGTCGGACCCACCTGTGCACGCCATGGCCCGGCATGGCGCGACCCGCTGAGGAGGATGATGATGATGAGGATACACGTGATCGCTGGCCAGGGAGGACACACGTGACACAGGTGAGGCTGGTTGTGACGTCATAAAGAAGCCAATAAGCATGTACAGTGGGGCAAAAAAGTATTTAGTCAGCCACCGATTGTGCAAGTTCTCCCACTTAAAATGATGGCAGCGGTCTGTAATTTTCATCATAGGTACACTTCACTGTGACAGACAGAATGTGGAAAAAAATCCTGGAATTCACATTGTAGGAATTTTAAAGAATTTATTTGTAAATTATGGTGGAACATAAGTATTTGGTCAACCATTCAAAGGTCTCACTGATGGAAGGAAGTTTTGGCTCAAAATCTCACGATACATGGCCCCATTCATTCTTTCCTTAACACGGATCAAGCGTCCTGTCCCCTTAGCAGAAAAACAGCCCCAAAGCATGATGTTTCCACCCCCATGCTTCACATTAGGTATGGTGTTCTTGGGATACAACTCTGTATTCTTCTTCCTCCAAACACGACAAGTTGAGTTTATACCAAAATGGATACATGTATGATACAGCATAGGATTGGGAGAATGTCATGTGGTCAGATGAAACCAAAATAGAACTTTTTGGTATAAACTTAACTCGTCGTGTTTGGAGGAAGAAGAATACTGAGTTGCATCCCAAGAACACCATACCGACTGTAAAGCATGGGGGTGGAAACATCATGCTTTGGGGCTGTTTTTCTGCTAAGGGGACAGGACGATTGATCCGTGTTAAGGAAAGAATTAATGGGGCCAAGTATCGTGAGATTTTTAGCCAAAACCTCCTTTCATCAATGAGAGCTTTGAATGGTTGACCAAATAGTTATTTTCCACCATAATTTACAAATAAATTCTTTAAAATTCCTACAATGTGAATTCCTGTATTTTTTTTTTACATTCTGTCTCTCACAGCTGAAGTGTACCTATGATGAAAATTACAGACCTCTGTCATCATTTTAAGTGGGAGAACTTGCACAATCGGTGGCTGACTAAATACTTTTTTGCCCCACTGTATGTGTGTTGACAGGGATAAACTCCTAATGGCTACTTCCTGTTTTCTCGTAATTGGAGTTTTTTTCCCCCTTGCTGGAGGTTTTTTCCTACTTGTTGTGGAATGCTCCTAAGCAGCAGTTTACAACATTCCGCAGTTCAGCATATGACTTATTACTACAGTGGATTATTGTCAAAATGTAACTGTGGAGAAGTCGCAAGTAATGGTTTGGAACATATTAGGGCTGGACGATATGGCTGAAAAGTGTCTATATCGGTCAATATCAATAATTACTGATTTTTTTATGACTTACGTAAAATAAGGACTGGGAGAAAAATATGTTAAATGTAAACAAAATGTAACCTTCCTCTGATTATAGTCCTCTAAGCCAGTGGTTCTCAACGTTTTTTCAGTGATGTACCCCCTGTGATACATTTTTTAAATTCCAGTACCCCTTAATCAGAGCAAATCATTTTGGGTTGAAAAAAAAACAGATAAAGAAGTAAAATACAGCACCATGTCATTAATTTCTGATTTATTAAATTGTATAACAGTGCAAAAAATTGCTCTTTAGTAGTGGTCTTTCTTAAACTATTTAAAAAAAGATATAAAAATAACTAAAAACGTGTTGAAAAATAAACAATTGATTCAATTATAAATAAAGATTTCGACACATAGAAATAATCATCAACTTAAAGTGCCCTCTTTGGGGATTGTAGTAGAGATCTATCTGGATTCAAACATTTCTTCACAAAAAAAGAAATATTTAACATCAATATTTATGGACCATGTCCACAAAAAATCTAGCTGTCAACACTGAATATTGCGTTGTTGCATTTCTTTTCACAGTTTATGAACTTACATTTATATGTTGTTGAAGTATTATTCAATAAATATATTTATAAAGGATTTCTGAATTGTTGCTATTTTTAGAATATTTAAAAAAAATCTCACGTACCCCTTGGCATACCTTCAAGTACCCCCAGGGGTACGCGTACCCCCTTTGAGAACCACTGCTCTAAGCTATCAAGGCAGCAAAGAAAGGAAATGTCAACACGAGCATGAAAAATCCCAACAAACACTTAACCATAACCTCTTAAAGGCCTACTGAAATGAGATTTTCTTATTTAAACGGGGATAGCAGGTCCGTTCTATGTGTCATACTTGATGATTTTGCGATATTGACATATTTTTGCTGAAAGGATTTAGTAGAGAACATCGACGATAAAGTTCGCAACTTTTGGTCGCTAATAAAAAAGCCTTGCCTGTACCGGAAGTAGAAGCCAATGTGCGTGTGACGTCACCGGTGTGAGGGTTCCTCACATCCGCACATTGATTACAATCATGGCCACCAGCAGCGCAAGCGATTCAGACCGAGAAAGCGGAAATTTCCCCATTAATTGGAGCGAGGATGAAAGATTCCTGAATGAGGATAGTGAGAGTGAAGGACTAGAAAAAAAAAAGAACGAGGGCAGGAGCGATTCATATGTTATTAGACACATTTACTAGGATCATTCTGGAAAATCCATTATCTGATTATTGTGTTACTAGTGTTTTAGTGAGATTATAAAGTCACACCTGAAAGTCGGTGGGGTGTGGTGACCGCCAGTGTCTCTGAGTGAAGCCATGGAGGAGCCAAGAAAGTTGCAGCTGCCTCTTTGACAGCTGCAGGAAGAACGACACAAGCTCCGCTCATGTTTACGGTAAGAGCCAACTTATTACCACAATTTTCTCACCGAAACCTGCTGGTTGACATGTGGTAGAAAAACATATTCGCTTGACCGCTCTGTTCCATATTAAAGCTTCACAACAAATAAAGAAACACCGGCTGTGTTTGTGTTGCTACAGCCGGCCGAAATACACCGCTTTCCACCAAATGCATTCTTCTTTGTAGTCTCCATTATTAATTGAACAAATTGCAAAAGATTCAGCAACACAGATGTCCAGAATAATGTGTAATTATGCAATTAAATCGGATGAAATTTAGCCGTGAGTGGTGCTGTGATAAAATGTCCGCTACAACCAATAGCGTCACAAGCACACGTCAACATAAGCGTCATCATTCCGCGACATTTTCAACAGGACACTTCGCGGGAAATTTAAAATTGCAATTTAGTAAACTAAACCGGCTGTATTGGCATGTGTTGCAATGTTAATGTTTCATCATTGATATGTAAACTATCAGACTGCGTGGTCGGTAGTAGTGGGTTTCAGTAGGCCTTTAAAATGAAGGTGCAAAAATAAGGAATCTGTACAAAACCCAAAACCAGTGGAGTTGACACGTGTAATATGTGAATAAAAACAGAATATAATGATTTGCAAATCCTTTTCAACTCATATTTAACTGAATAGACTGGAAAAACAAGATATTTAATGTTCAAACTGAAAAACTTATTTTTTTTTTGCAAATTATCATAAACTACTAATTTAATGGCAGCAACACATTGCAAAAAAGTTGGCGCAGGGGCATTTTTACCACTATGTTACATGGCCTTTTGTGACGATCTGTCACTTTATTTCTGTTGGTTTTCCTGGTTGCTGAGGTAGTTAAAAAGCTCCTCGGTGGCAAGGCCCCAGGGGTGGGTGAGATCCGCCCAGAGTTCCTTAAGGCTCTGGATGCTGTGGGGCTGTCTTGGTTGGCAAGACTCTGCAGCATCGCGTGGACATCGGGGGCGGTACCTCTGGATTGGCAGACCGGGGTGGTGGTCCCTCTCTTTAAGAAGGGGAACCGGAGGGTGTGTTCCAACTATCGTGGGATCACACTCCTCAGCCTTCCCGGTAAGGTTTATTCAGGTGTACTGGAGAGGAGGCTTCGCCGGATAGTCGAACCTCGGATTCAGGAGGAACAGTGTGGTTTTCGTCCTGGTCGTGGAACTGTGGACCAGCTCTATACTCTCGGCAGGGTTCTTGAGGGTGCATGGGAGTTTGCCCAACCAGTCTACATGTGCTTTGTGGACTTGGAGAAGGCATTCGACCGTGTCCCTCGGGAAGTCCTGTGGGGAGTGCTCAGAGAGTATGGGGTATCGGACTGTCTTATTATGGCAGTCCGATCCCTGTACGATCAGTGTCAGAGCTAGGTCCGCATTGCTGGCAGTAAGTCGGACACGTTTCCATTGAGGGTTGGACTCCGCCAAGGTTGCCCTTTGACACCGATTCTGTTCATAACTTTTATGGACAGATTTCTAGGCGCAGTCAAGGCATTGAGGGGTTCCGGTTTGGTGGCCGCGGGCTTGGGTCTCTGCTTTTTGCAGATGATGTGGTCCTGTTGGCTTCATCTGGCCGGGATCTTCAGCTCTCGCTGGATCGGTTCGCAGCCGAGTGTGAAGCGGCCGGAATGAGAATCAGCACCTCCAAATCCGAGTCCATGGTTCTCGCCCGGAAAAGGGTGGAGTGTCATCTCCGGGTTGGGGAGGAGACCCTGCCCCAAGTGGAGGAGTTCAAGTACCTAGGAGTCTTGTTCACGAGTGGGGGAAGAGTGGGTCGTGAGATCGACAGGCGGATCGGTGCGGCGTCTTCAGTAATGCGGACGTTGTACCGATTTGTTGTGGTGAAGAAGGAGCTGAGCCGGAAGGCAAAGCTCTCAATTTACCGGTCGATCTACGTTCCCATCCTCACCTATGGTCATGAGCTTTGGGTAATGACCAAAAGGATAAGATCACGGGTACAAGCGGCCGAAATGAGTTTCCTCCGCCGTGTGGCGGGGCTCTCCCTTAGAGATAGGGTGAGAAGCTCTGTCATCCGGGAGGAACTCAAAGTAAAGCCGCTGCTCTTCCACATCGAGAGGAGCCAGATGAGGTGGTTTAGGCATCTGGTCAGGATGCCACCCGAACGCCTCCCGAGGGAGGTGTTTAGGGCACGTCCAACCGGTAGGAGGCCACGGGGAAGACCCAGGACACGTTGGGAAGACTATGTCTCCCGGCTGGCCTGGGAACGCCTCGGGATCCCCCGGGAAGAGCTAGACGAAGTGGCTGGGGAGAGGGAAGTCTGGCCTTCCCTGCTTAGGCTGCTGCCCCCGCGACCCGACCTCGGATAAGCGGAAGAAGATGGATGGATGGATGGATGTATTTACGTCCCGCCAGTGCTCTTATTTTGTTAAATTTCCTGTTTGTTCCGCGGAGCACTGTGTTCTCCTCACCTGCCGTTGATTGGCAGCCGGTCCACACCGGCTGCCAATCAACATATGTCTATTTATGTTTTCACTCGTGCACTCCTCAGTGTGAAGATAACAAATTCTGTTTGGAACTTCTGTTTGCAAGACTGCTCCATTTTTCTGTTTGATGATAATTAAAGTCATCTTACCTGCTCATCCTCCTCCTGGTTCTTGCATCTTGGGGTAACAAAACGGCAGCGATGTGTTTTCCTAACAGTATCTTCGAGCCTACAAACAGGAAATTTAACAAAATAAGAGCACTGAGGGGAAATAAATACAAAAACAAGGAAAACCAACAGATTTGAAGTGACAGATCGTCACACCTTTCCTTTTAACAACACTCAGTAAATGTTTGGGAACTGTGGAGACCAATTTTTTAAGCTTTTCAAGTGGAATTATTTCCCATTCTTGCTTGATGTACAGCTTAAGTTGTCCGTTGTCGTATTTTAGGGTTCACATTTTCATTGAGATACAGGTCTGGACTACAGGCAGATTAGTCTAGAACCCGCACTCTTTAACTATGAAGCCACGCTGTTGTAACACATGGCTTGGCATTGTCTCGTTGCTATAAGCAGGGGCGTCCATGATAACGTTAGTTGGATGGCAACATACAGTGGGGAAAAAAAGTATTTAGTCAGCCACCGATTGTGCAAGTTCTCCCACTTAAAATGATGACAGAGGTCTGTAATTTTAATCATAGGTACACTTCAACTGTAAGAGACCGAATGTGAAAACAATACAGGAATTCACATTGTAGGAATTTTAAATAATTTATTTGTAAAATATGGTGAAAAATAAGTATTTGGTCAATCATTCAGAGCTCTCACTGATGGAAGGAGGTTTTGGCTCAAAATCTCACGATACATGGTTGAGTTTAGACCAAAATGGATACATGGATGATACAGCAGAGGATTGGGAGAATGTCATGTGGTCAGATGAAACCAAAAAAAACTTTTTGGTATCAACTTAACTCGTCGTGTTTGGAGGAGGAATAATACTGAGTTGTATCCCAAGAACACCACACCTACTGTGAAGCATGGGGGTGGAAACATCATGCTTTGGGGCTGTTTTTCTGCTAAGGGGACAGGACGATTGATCCGTGTTAAAGGGGAACATTATCACAATTTCAAAAGGGTTAAAAACAATAAAAATCCGTTCCCAGTGGCTTGTTGTATTTTTTGAAGTTTTTTTTCAAAATGTTACCGGTCCCGGAATATCCCTAAATAAAGCTTTAAAGTGCCTTATTTTCGCTATCTTCGAAACCACTATCCATTTCCCTGTGACATCATACAGTGCTGCCAATGTAAACAAACAATGGGAATACCACAGCAAGATATAGTGACATTAGCTCGGATTCCGACTCGGATTTCAGCAGCTTAAGCGATTCAACAGATTACGCATGTATTGAAACAGATGGTTGGAGTATGAAAGTATTGAAGAAGAAACTGAAGCTATTGCGCGAATAGCTATTGACGCTATTCATAGCCATAGCATGGCCGAATAGCTGCGTTAGCATCGCCGGTAAAATGTGCGGACCAAACGATCAGGACTTTCGCATCTCGTGACACTGGAGCAACTTAAATCCGTCGATTGGTAATTTTTTTTTTCGCATTAAATGTGGGTGGAAGGAAACGTAATATAGTTGCAAATGCATCTGCAGGTTATCCATGCATCTATGTGCCATGTCTGTCATCGCCGGTAAATAGCATGTTAGCATCGATTAGTGTAGCATGTTAGCATCGATTAGCGTAGCATGTTAGCATCGATTAGCTGGCAGTCACACCGCAACAAAATATGTCTGATTAGCAAATAAGTCAACAACAAAACTCACTTTTGTGATTTCATTGACTTTATTGTTGCAAATGCATCTGCAGGTTATCCATACATCTCTGTGCCATGTCTGTCATCGCCGGTCAAATGTGAAGACACTTTGGTACATTCAATAGGGGTCTGGCGGCAGACACTTTCGCATCTTCGGTGCAACTTGAATCCCTCCCTGTTAGTGTTGTTACACCCTCCGACAACACACCGACGAGGCATGATGTCTCCAAGGTTCCAAAAAATAGTCGAAAAAACGGAAAATAACAGAGCTGAGACCCGTGTTTGTAATGTGTAGAAAATGAAAATGGCGGCAGTATTACCTCGGTGACGTCACGTTCTGACGTCATCGCCACCAGAGCAATAAACAGAAAGGCGTTTAATTCGTCAAAATTCACCCATTTAGAGTTCGGAAATCGGTTAAAAAAATATATGGTCTTTTTTCTGCACCATCAAGGTATATATTGACGCTTACATAGGTCTGGTGATAATGTTCCCCTTTAAGGAAAGACTGAATGGGGCCATGTATCGTGAGATTTTAAGCCAAAACCTCCTTCCATCAGTGAGAGCTTAGTTCTGAAAGACTCTTTCATCGGTCAATCAAAGTTCAGCCAGCACCTACATTTCTCCAAATGAAACCAAAATAGTTGCATTCGTTTGTGCCGTAAAAATGATGGCTTGTGCTGCCATACATTTTGAGTTATTAAAGACTAACATTTTTGAAAATGACCTCACCACTTTCACAGTAGACTCCCACATAGTTTTTTTTGTTTCAGTTTTGTTTTGGTGGGGTCTGACTACGGTCCGTTTTTTTTTTTTTAAATCCCCGAAAACTGATATGACAGATACATTTTCCTGTTTTATCCACTAATTCATTTTTACTTTCTCTTCTCGCTTAATTCAAACAATTAACCGCCAGACATTAAGATGGTGCAACCAAACTTGATAGATGATTCTGTTACCTGATTGGCTGTTAGCGTGTCACTCCCACTGATCACTGATCACTTCCCACGTTGCTTGGTGACCAGAGAGCGAGTACTTTTGTCAATGCAACCAACCTGGATTTGCAACCTAATAGGGAAAGAAAAAAATAAGAGTAAATACTGACGCAATGAATAAAAAATACAACATTTTTTTTTTGTCTTTTGTGTCTTATGCAAGTTAATCACATGTTTGATTTTGCCTAGTTTTTTTTTTCCTTTAGAGCGCCACTGGACGTCTCCAATGGCTGAATGTTGGGGCCCTAGCCAGGAATCGAACCCGCCTTTGTTTGCATAAAAGACAGCGACTTGTACCCGTACACTATACCGGGTTGAATAAATACAAAATATACTATTAAATATATATTAAATTATATCAAGCTTTATGATTATTGGCATTCTTCCTCCACACATAGCTTATAAAAACTATATTATTGTACTGTAATAGTCCTATTAGGCCGGTATACAGTTTTATTCACATATTGATTAGCAGTATTGTGCTTCTAAATAAAGATGCAGAACAGATATTTTCCTTTTTTGAACTGATGAGCTGCCAAGCCGAAGGTGTGTCGCAGTGTTTACATGCTCAAGATTGTACTCGCGTGAAAAATTCCTTTAAAAAGGGATGCGCGCTCAGGGAGACTCAATTATTAAATTTTTATGTTCCTTGTAACTCCAGGAGGGTGCATGTCTTGCCAGAACACCGGCTCCAGTTGGAGAGCAAGATGTTGCTTCTTCTAAGATACTAGTCCTCATCACCATGGCAGAAAATAAAACAGTTTGTTCCTGTACGTTATCACTGGAGGACAAGATGAAAATGAGTGGCTCATCATGCTACACGAACAGAGCAAGACGACACAAGAAGCTCACCGCTAAAGATGTCAATACTATTCATTATTTATTATTTATACCTACTATTAGGGCTGTGAATCTTTGGGCCCCAAACGATTAGATCCAGTGGTGATTCAATTCAGAATCGATTGTCGATTCAAACAGATTCTCGCAATGTATTATTTGGTAAAGAAATGATGAGGGAACTTTTTCAAAACAGGTTACGGTTCAAAAAAGATTATTTTGATTGCCCGTTAAAGGTATTTTTGAAAAATTATTCCTATAAAAAAAGAAAACTGAACTTTTTTTATTTGAATTTATTTTTTAAATTATCAATGGATTTTGAATCCGAAAGAATAATAATCGTGATTCAGGTGTGTATCGATTTTTTTTTTTTTTTGTGCACACCTACCAATATAGTATCAGTATGATATGGTATTTAAATATAGTATCAGTATGGTATGTTAATTAATTATAGTGTCAGTATGATATGGTAATTTAATATAGCGTCAGTATGGTAGTATCTGTATGATATGGTAATTAAATGTAATATCAGTATGATAGTATCCCTATGATATGGTAATTAAAGGTGGTGTTTGCAACTTCCTCACAGTTACATTTTTCAAAGCTAAAAATATAACAAGAACACCACCGGCAAGCTTATGTTAGCATTAGTGGTTTAACAGAACACATTTGTTTGACAATTTTCACAATCACCAAGTTTATGTAATAACTACAGATGTCCGCCAATGGCTTTTTTGCTGATATCCTATTTTCCGATATTGTCCAACTCGTAATTATCAATTCCGACATCAACCGATACCGATATATACAGTCGTGGAATTATTATTATGCCAAATTTTGTTGTGATGGATGCATTAAACAATGTAACAAGGTTTTCCAAAATAAATCAACTCAAGTTATGGAAAAAAATGCCAACATGGCACTGCCATATTTATTATTGAAGTCACAAAGTTTTTAACATGCCTCAAAACAGTAGCTCGGAATTTGGGTCATGCTCTCCCTGAGAGAGCATGAGGAGGTTGAGGTGGGCAAGGTTGGGGGTGCGGGGTTGCATGAGGAGGTTGAGGTGGGCAAGGTTGGGGGTGCGGGGTTGAGGTGGGGGGTGTAGGCGTTAGCGGGGGTGTATATTGTAGCGTCCCGAAAAATTTAGTGCTGCAATGGGTTCTGGGTATTTGTTCTGTTGTGTTACGGTGCGGATGTTCTCCCGAAATGTGTTTGTCATTCTTGTTTGTTGTGGGTTCACAGTGTGGCGCATATTTGTAACAGTGTTAAAGTTGTTTATATGGCCACCCTCCGTGTGACCTGTATGGCTGTTAACCAAGTATGCTTTGCATTCACTTGTGTGTGAAAAATCGTAGATATTATGTGATTGGGCCGGCACGCAAAGGCAGTGCCTTTAAGGTTTATTGGCGCTCTGTACCTCTCCCTACGTCCGTGTACCACTCCGTACACAGGAGTTTTAAAAAGTCATACATTTTACTTTTCGAAACTGATATCAATGATTTCCGATAATACCTTTTAAATTATTTATTGGCCGATATTATCGGCATTCCGATGTCCGATATTATCGGACATCTCTAGTAATAACACATTATAGCGGCCCGAATAAAATGATTGGGGTCTATGGCGGTCACTCACCCAGTCATGTCAACATGCGCTCCAAAAGCAGTCCAAGAGAAAAATTTGCACAATTAGCTATCCAAATTGCTATCATTAGCAAACAACACCTAAAGCTAATGCATGTGTTACGTACATACGTAATTACGTTATTACGGGATATACTTTGTAAAATACATTGGAACGTTAGCGCCCTCTAGGCATCTGTGTAAATGTTGCAAACAGCGCCTTGAAGTGATTAGTTTGATATTTTTCCTTTTTTGTTATTGTTTACAATGTGAGGAAGTAATCAAGTCTCTGGATGTTTTGAGGGCAAAACCCAAATGATTTAAATAGGAGCCTACAGTAGTTTTTCCTTTTGTTTACCTTTTATGCGCTGGTTTAGTTATTGTGTATGTAGTAGTCAATACAACAATTTTAATACGGCATCTGTTTTTATAACAATACTAGTACTTTTTGCATTGACTTAGTGGAGCTGGGATAGGCTCCAGCCCTGCCGCGACTCTTGAAAGTAGAGCTGGGCGATAAAACAATATCAATATACAATGCATCCAGAAAGTATTCATAGTGCCTCACTTTTTCCACCTTTTGTTATGCTGCAACCTTATTCCAAAGTGGAATTAATTCATTTTTATCCTCAACATTATAGAGGCAATACCCCATAATAACAATCAGATTTTTTTTTTCTTTAGCAAATGTATTAAAAAGAAAAAAAAAAGAAAAAATCACATGTATGTACATAAGTATTAACAGCCTTTGCTTACACTTTGGCAGCAATTACACCTCCAAGTCTTTATCTAACCTGATGGAGCTTGAGAGGTGTTGCAAAGAGGAATGGGCGAAACTGCCCAAAGATAGATGTGCCCAGCTTGTGGTGTCGTATCCAAAATGAGTTGCGGCTGTAATTGGTGCCAATGGTGAATCAACAAAGTATTCCGCAAAGGGTCTGAAGACTTATGTACATGTGATTGTTTTAGTTTTAATAAAGTTGCAAAGATTATTTTTAACATTTCACATTGTCAGTACAGAGTATTGTGTGTAGAATTTTGAGGACAAAAATGAATGAATTTTGGAACAAGGCTGTAACAAAAAAAACATGGAAAAAGTGAAGCACTATGAATACTTCCCGAAAGCATTGTATATTGATATCGTTTTATCGCCCAGCCCTACTTTCAAGGGTAACAGGGGGTCTGGAGCCTATTCCAGTGCACTCGGGTGGAAAGCATGATCTAAGTCAATGTGAAATGTACTATCCATCCATCCATCCATTTTCTACCGCTTATTCCCTTTCGGGGTCGCGGGGGGCGCTGGCGCCTATCTCAGCTACAGTGTTGTTATAAATCAGATGTTGCATTACAATTTGTGGTTTAACGAAGTTGTAAATTTTTTTTTACCCTTTTTACATTGTCATTACGGGGTGTTATGTGTAGAATTTTGAGGACTAAAATTAATGTATTCCATTTTGGAACAAGGGTCTAACATAACAAAATGTGGAAAAAATGAAGCACTATGAAGACTTTCCGGATGCATTGTATATTAATATCGTTTTATCGCCCAGCCTTACTTTCGAAGATCGTGGGGGATCAGGAGCCTATCCTAGCTGCACTTGGGCGGAAGGCAGGATCTAAATCAATATAAAATGTATTAGTTTTGTTATAAATCCATCCATCCATCCATTTTCTACCGCTTATTCCCTTTCGGGGTCGCGGGGGTGCTGGCGCCTATCTCAGCTACAATCGGGCGGAAGGCGGGGTACACCCTGGACAAGTCGCCAGCTCATCGCAGGGCCAACACAGATAGACAGACAACATTCACACTCACATTCACACACTAGGGCCAATTTAGTGTTGCCAAGTTATAAATCAGATGCTGTATTATAATTGTGGTTTAATGAAGTTGCAAACATTTTTAAACTTTTCACATTTTCATTACAGGGTATTGTGTGTAGAATTTTGAGGACAAAAATTCAATTTTGAAATAAGGCTGTAACATAACAAAATGTGGAAAAAGTGAATACTTTCCGGATACAGCAATAGACACGTAATGGATTTCAATCAAAAATGTGTTTGATAAAAAGTAAATTTTTTTGTCTAACGAAATAAATAGTGCAGAAAGATTGGTTGCTTGAACAAATCCATTTTTCTCTTTGTTTACATTTTCACACTTTATTAAACATTTCGAATGTAGTTTTTTTCTGCACCCTCATTTTAAGAGGTTATTGTTAAGTGTTCAATGTAAGTTTCGAATTTTGTTTTGTTAAGTGTTCAATGTAAGTTTCGAATTTTGTTTACATTGATCGAGTGTTTTCCATGCTTGTGTTGACATTTGCTTTCCATCTTGATAGATGAGGAGATTATCATCAGAGGAAGGCTACTTTTTAAATAAAAATGTTTACGTTTAATATATTTCTCTCCTGCTCCTTATTTTCCATAGGTCAAAATAGCAATAATTATGGATATTGACCGATAAAAACACTTAATTGTGATACAGTTTTCAGCCATTAAAAGTAGGTTAAAAAGACAATTCCGTTCTTGTCCATGCAGAACATTAGAGGCCTGTTTAACGTTCACATGATTGCGAGCCTATGCGGGAACGAGGACTGGGAAAAACAGCCTCAGACTAAACACATCCAGGGTCCGAGAGGAGAAGAGGGGGGAGGAAAATCCTTGTAAATCCTGCTAGTCCTCGAAATGCGATACAAGGAAAATAAAGCGGGCACAGCTGAGTGGACTGGCAGAGTGCTGCCTCTTCCGCCGCTGAATTCCCCACATTCCGCTCGGAAGCTAATCACAATCAGGGGAGAAATGGAGGGCAGCGGTAGGCAGAGGTCATACAGCACGGGTAGTGCTGGCGATTCCCAGCATCCCCTGAAGTAACCACCCCCGTCCAGCCCCGAGGGTATTTATTGACGAAATAAACGGTTGTGATGATGAACTTGCAGGGTTTAATCACCTTCCAGTGTGCCAGCGGCGGATGCTTGAAAGCAACGCGGAAACGCAGACGGACGTACCGGGCATTCCTGTGGGTGATTATTACCCAGAAGTCTAATGGGTTGCCAGGAGCGCCGATGCTGCCCGTGCCGAGTACAGAACAGCTTTCCCATGTTCTCGTCCAAGAGAGGCTTTTCATCCCAGCTCCAATAACAACTCCACTTGTACTGTCAACATTGTTTACTACTTCAAGATATTTGGGGGTTTCTGTGATTTAAGGCATAAATTCCCGACAGTCAGCCTTCAGTCTCAAATGGAATAGTACCTTTCAATAAGTATAAAAAAAAAATTCATTCGCGATTCTTATGTATAATGATTTTTAAATGATTAAAACAACTCCGTCTGGTCCAGCCACTTGAATAAATGTTTGGGTCAAATTTTATCAAACAAAACCAGTTTTCTTTTAAGTAATATAAAAATGGATCACAGCTGTTTATCTATTTTATGGAGGAATGGAGTTAATCATTGAACTGGCACCCAATGTTATTAAATTATAGTATTTAAATCGAGAATTGTTTGGAATCAAGAATGGTGTCCAAAGATTCACAGCCCAAAGAAGTATACTGTGTACCAGGGCTAGGCCGGTGGTCAGCAACCCGCGGCTCCAGAGCCACATGCGGCTCTTTAGCGGCGCCCTGGTGGCTCCATGGAGCTTTTTCAAAAATGTATGTAAATGGAAAAAAAATGGGGTGGAAAATATGTGTTTTGTTTTAATATGGTTTCTGTAGTCGGACAAACACGACACAAACCTTCCTAATTGTTAGAAAGCCCACTGTTTAATATGTTTGTGCTTCGCTGATGGGAGTATTTGGTGAGCGCCGTTTTGTCCTACGAATTTCAGCGGCCCTTGAACTCCAACTCAACAGTTTGTTTACATGTAAAACTTTCTCCGATGCTGCCACAGAAGGACGTGTTTTATGCCACTCCTTTGGCTCATTTTGTCTACCAAACGTTGTATACTGTGCATGAATTCACAACGGTGAGCTTTGTTGATGTTATTGACTTGTCATGGAGTGTTAATCAGGAATATTTGGTCAGTGCATGACTGCAAGCTAATCCATGCTAGCATGCTATTTAGGCTAGCTGTATGTACATATTGCATCATTATGCTTCATTTGTAGGTATATTTGAGCTCATTTGATTTCCTGTACTTATGTCCTCTGTGTATTTAGTTTATTTTTGTTTCATGACACATTATCTCTATGTAATATTGGCTACATTTCTGATCGTTGTTTCTGTGCCATGTTGTTCCAGACCACAGCAAACGTTACCCAGCTTGCAAAGATTGTAATAAATCTATTAGAAGAATAAATATTGCATTTCAACATTTCTGTCAACAAAGATTTGCGTCAGCTAGCGACACATAGTCATTTTGATTGTACGCTAATATAGCTAATCAGCCATTTACATCATGTGTTTCCGTCATTATAACACTTATACTGTATAAGTCTTTTAATATTTTGTGGCTCCAGACCAATTACTTTTATGTACTTGTGGTCCGATATGGCTCTTTCATCATTTTGGGTTGCCGACCCCAGGGCTAGGAAACATGGCTGAAAACTGTATCTCGTTATAAGTGTTTTATATCAGCCGAAATCCATAATTATTGATTTGTTAAAATGGAAAATAAGGACTTGGAGAAAAAAATATTAAATGTAAGCATTTTTATTTCAAATTTTACCTTATTCTGGTTATGATGCCCTCAGCTGTTAAGGTAGAAAGGAAAGGAAAAGTCAACACAACTGTAAAAAAACAAACAATCACATTCAAAAATCACATTGAACACTTAACAATAACATCTTAAAATGATGGTGGAAAAATAAGGAATATGTAAGTAATGCTTAAGGGCAAAGTCTAAAAACGTAAACGTAGAGAATCCTGAGAATAAGTATTTTCTGTGGGTTTAGTGCCAGGAAGCTACAGCTGTGCTCTAAAGGGTGAGCGCGGCTAAGGTGGTGTGGTAGTGGTGGGGACGAGCGCCTTGCATCATTTACAGACGGTCTGTTTGAAGAATAGACACTTCTCAGTATGTACTCAAAAACTACTCGCCTGATTTTCTGAAAGTTTGCCTGTGCTAAAGCGTGATATCACACGCAAAGCTGATTTACCTAACTAGTGCACAGAGGACACCGTCTCTCTTGAGAGCAGGAGAAGGAGAATCCATGCAAATCATAAGAATGCTCACAATACTGGGAGAAGAAGATGCAAATATAATCACTCATCACGCATAGTGTGATCTATCAAGAATGAAACTTTTGTGCGTACGCTATTTTCTGTCTTTTTTTAAAATTAAGTTCGTCTGAAAAGTGTGTGCAAACTGGTGCGGTTATTGTCCGAATGCTTTTGCAAAGACAGACTATAGAAAGACAATCTTCCGTCCTACGTGTGTGGCAAGTGTCAACATATATGGACTGTCAAAAATAAAAATAGTAGACATACGGTATGTAAACTCAGCAATATAATTGAATGTTTTATAGCTGCTGGATGACTGAAGTTGCTGATTTTAACTAATTCAATTGATGCGTTTTGGTGTCTGCTGGTGTTTTTTTTTATGTGTTGTCCATTTTTTTAATTTAGGAAATACATTACAGTATGTCATCTATATGAAAACATGCTAAATGCATTTTCTTGTGTTTTGAACTTCAGATCATTTTGTTTCTGTTGTCTTGATTGTGAGTCCGTGTTGCTGAAAAGGTACGACACATTATAGATGTTGCTGCGAGTTCAACATCATCGTACACAGGTTGTGGAACATAATAACATCAATGTGGAGGGAAATGAGTATTTCCATGGCCACAGCCAGTAGTAGTATGAGAAAAAACCTTGTTTGAAGTAGGCGGCCTGCCTTAGTTTTCCATTGCACACGCAGTCTAAGTAGAGCACATGCAACTTGCCCATTAATAGTACACCTATTTTAATACTTTGCACACGCTGTTTAGCACTTGTTATTTGAATATTAGTAGATCAGGTGCAAAGTTTACATCCGTAACTTTTCACTCAAACTGCAAACAAGATTAATACTGAAGATGCAGAGTTTCTGTGGAGGTTAATGTGTGTCTCTATTACGGGAACTTTTGTTTGACATTGAATTTTTGGCGTTTTAATTTTGTGAACTGTTTTTTTGACATGAAATTATGCTGACAATTACATTGAATAAATATTTTCGAGCAAATTTTGTGTTTTTAAAAAAATAATTTTGTTAAAATAAAAGTGTTTTAAAAATCTGTGTATAAAAATTCAGTGTAAAACAAATATTTGCAGAAATATTTGGTGCTTCAAAACTCAAGACTCATTTCCAGTAAAACAGTAAAATAAGACCGAAGCAATCGATCCTGTGTCAGAACCAGCCAATTAAGTGCTTCGGTCTGATTTTACCGGAAGCGGTTAAGTTTTAAAACAGCAAGTTTTTTGCACTTAATTCTTGACCTTTTATTATACTCAGAATCATTTCTGCACTGATTTTTTTTTCCTGTGCTAAATTTTTATACACTGAATTGTTTTCTTCACTGAATTTCTTTGTGCAGTGATTCTTTATACACTTAATTTTGTCTGCAATTAACTTTTTACACACAATGTTTTTTTGCACTAAATTTTTTATGCTGAATTATTCTGCACTGATTTTTATACACTGAATTATTTCCGCATTGAATTTTTTTACAGCGTTTTTTTTTCTGCACTGAATATTTTTCTGCACTGAATTTTTTTACATTGAATTTTTTTATACACTGAATATAAAAAAATTCTGTACTGAATTTTTTTACACAGAATTTTTTTCTGCACTGAATGTTTCTGCACATTTTTTTTCTGCACTGAATTCTTTACATTGCATTTTTTTATGTACTGAATAATTTGTGCACTGATTTTATTTTCTGCGCCAAATTTTTATATCTGAATTTTTTCTGCATTGAATGTTTTACACAAAATGTTTTTCTACACATTTTTTTCTGCCCTGAATTTTTTCCCACTGAATAATTTCTGCACTGATTTTCTTTTATGCACTGAATTTTTTACACAAAATGTTTTTCTGCACTCCATTTTTTTCTATGCTGGATTTTTCTGTACTGATTTTTGTACACTGAATTTTTTCTGCGCTGAAAATTTTACACACAATGTTTTTCTGCACGGAATTTTTTTCTACGCTGAGTTTTTCTGCACTGGTTTTTATACACTGTATTATTCCTGCACTGAATTTTTTACAATGTATTTTTCTGCGCCCATTTTTTTACACTGAACTTCTTTAGACTGAATTTTTTTCACTGATCTTTTAACATAGAATTTTATCAAACTGACTTTTTTTAACACTCATATTTCCTCACACATTTTCATTAAATTGTCAGCATAATTTGATGTGGAAAAATGTGTTCACAAAATTCCAATGCAAAAAATTCATTTGCATTCAAGTTCGAAAAGGTTTCTTCAAAAAGATATACGATTCCGCCACAAAGAAGGGAGCAGAATAGTTGCTGCAAGTGCAGCTTGATTCTCCGATATTTCCCACATTAGGAGTCAGCTTGTCTGCTCGCAAAGCACAGCTCTGTTTTATCTCGACCCACTTGTTGTCAAGCACTTTTCCGTCAGTCGGCTTTCCCTCGATGGCTCTCCTACTTGACTTTGTTTACCGTCAAGATGGCAGCGCTTGCATCCTGACAATTGTTGCACGTCTGGCTGATAACCTTTGTCTTCTCCTGTCTGACTCACATCCTTGTACTGTGTCTGCAAAAGAAAACATCAACAAAAGCCTTATTATGAAGACTAATGAGTAAATATGTGCTTATGTTGACTACAGTTGGCCTGGCAGCGCTTCCGAAGATTGGTTTGAGGACCACGAAAGCATCGCAGCAATGAGTAAGTCCTCAAAACGCTGATGTGGGACTTTTTAGGTTTTCTCATAAATCACACATGGTTACGATGACCCCTCCAACCCCCCTCCCACCATGAGGCCCATCAGAACAGCCGCTGCAGACTCCGGAGGGTGAAGGATTGGGTTTCCGTGCCGTAAGACACCGGTTTCTGGTTCTCCCTGCAGCCCTGAGGCCGTGTGATGTCGGTCCAAGCTACACATGTGGCATGTTTTCTCTCCGTGAGCCCGTCATGAGAGGCAAAACCTGACCAGAGATCAAACGTGGGAGTCGGCAGATTTTTTAAAACTCCGTCCTTGTACGCCTCAACACGCCATTGGATGCCATTTTTTTGCAGTTCACATCCTCTTAAAGGGGAACTGCACTTTTTGGGATTTTTTTTTGCATAAATCCTTATGCAAGACAAAAACTTATGTTTTTATTTTTTTATTGCATTTTGCACTGAACAAAAATATAAATGCCACACTTTTGTTTTTGCTCCCATTTTTCACAAAGATCCGAAACTTTTACTACATACACAAAATAACTATTCCTCTCAAATATTGTTCACAAATCTGTATAAACTGTGTTCATGAGCATTTCTTCTTTGTCAAGGTAATCCATCCCACCCCACAAATGTAGCATATCAAGATACTGATTAAACAGTATGATTTTTGCACAGGTGTGCCATAGGCTGCTAACAATAAATGGCCACTCTGAAATGTTCAGTTTTATCATACAGCACAATGCCACAGATGTTTTGAGGGAGCTTGCAGTTGGCATGCTGCCTCCAATGAATGTCCAACCAAGCTGTTGCCCGTGAATTGAATGCTCATTTCTCTACCGTAAGCCAGTTCTAAAGGCGTTTCAGAGAATTTGGCAGTACATCCATCCGGCCTTACAACCGCAGACCACGTGTAACCACACCAGCCCAGTACCTCCACATCCAGCAGGTGCACCTCCGTGATAGTCTGAGACCTGCCACCCGGACAGCTGCTGCAACAATTGATTTGCATAACAATTTCTGCACAAACTGTGAGAAACTGTCAGGGAAGCTCATCTGCATGCTGGTCGTCCTCTTCGGGGTCACGACCTGACTGCAGTTTGTCGTCGTAACCGACTTGAGTGGGCAAAAGCTCACATTCGATGGCATCTAGCATTATAGATGGGGGAAATAATTTATTTTTAGATGTATCGGAATTCGGACATGGACAATTATAAAATCAATTCATAAACAATTTATTTATTATACATAAAGTAATGCAGACAGTTCTAAAATTTTGCTGACTGCCTAGACGTCCAATATAGCAAAACTTCACATTTCAGAGTGACCTTATTGTGGGCAGCCTAAGCCACACCTGTGCAATAATCATGCTGTTTAATCAGCATCTTGATATGCCACACCTGAGAGGTGGCATGGACTATCTTGGCAAAGATGAAATGCTCATTAACACAGGCTTAGACAGATTTGTGAACAATATTTGAGAGGAATAGGTCTTTTGTGTATATAGTAAAAGTTTTAGATCTTTGAGTTTAACTCTTGAAAAATGGGAGCTAAAACAAAAGTGTTGTTTCAATTTTACTTCAGTATAGTTTGTAAAATATGACATTAGGTTGCGAACAATGCAGCTAATGAGAGTATACTATTCTGCCTGTAAAGCTCAGTAAAAAAACATCTAAAACCACCAACAATACTTTATTTACATGAATATTAACCAATTATTAGCAATATTGTTATTATAAGCGCTAATGGGGACAATCTGTGAGGGCTCAAGGTTCGATTCCATTTTATGCCATCTTAGTCACTGCCGTTGTGTCTTTGGGCAAAGACGCTTTATCCACCTGCCTCAAGTGCCACAGTCACTGGTTGGAATGTAGCTTAAAAATGTAGATAATGGGGTTCACTACATAAAGCGCTTTTATGTCTCGAGAGGAAAAAGCGCTATATAGATATAACTTCCAATGTATTTTTAGCGGTGTCACGATCTGAGAGAGCTAACTATCTTATGCAGCTACACTGTTGAGATAGTGAGCCGCCGCATTGTCTCCGAGTTGGTGAAAGTTAAATTTAGATCATAAATCAATCAATCAATCAATGTTTACTTATATATCATGCCTCACGGCATAGCTCAGTTGGTAGAGTGGCAATGTCAGCAACTTGAGGGTTGCAGGTTTGATTCCCGCTTGTGTCATCCTAGTTACGGCCGTTGTGTCCTTGGGCAAGACACTTTACCCACCTGCTCCCAGTGCCACCCATACTGGTTTAAATGTAACTTAGATATTGGGTTTCACTATGTAAAGCGCTTTGAGTCACTTGAGAAAAGCGCTATATAAATATAATTCACTTCACTTCACTTCACCTGGATAGTAGCAGGTTGTACCTCTAAAATGAGAGGTTGGTTAACTTTTTTTTGGATTAAACTTGCATGAGAAATATGATTATTCTTCATCTAAACGGGAAGTTATAAACATACTACCAGTCGGCATCCCAGTGAGAGCAGACATTTTACAGTCAGTGAGTGTTTTATTATCTTGCTGGACCTGCTTATCACTCAGCTTCTAAAACTTGTAGTTTAAAAATACAAAAATATATTACGTAGTCATTGTTGTCTCTCATGAAGTATAACTTGACCATCAAATCAAATCAAACATATACACAGCACAACTGTGTACCAAAGAAGAGGAGAGAAACACACAGACACACACAGCACTAGTGACAATAATAAAACAAAAACAAAGCACGACATGGCACTGAGTATTTGAGGAAAAGCGCTACCTTTGAGGCATCTACAGTGGAGAAAAACTCAAGTTAACTCCATCTAAAAAAAATAGATAGATAGATAGATAGTACTTTATTAATTCCTTCAGGAGAGTTCCCTCAGGAAAATTAAAATTCCAGCAGCAGTGTACAGAATTGAGATCAAATTTAAAAAGTAAATAATGGGGGTATGAATGGAAACAAAACAGAAAAATATTACAATAAGAATAAAGATAAAAAGCTACATTGGGAATACAAATGTAACAGTAAAATAAGAATATAACAAGAGAAACTAGGCAGTAGTGACCATGTTATGAAAAAATATATGTAAATTAAAATATAGATAACACATTATTAAGTTAATAAAACATAAAATTGAGAGAATAGTTGTAATATAAATAATTAGAAAAGAAAATAACAATAAATAATTAAAAAAAAAAAACATAAGAGTTTAACATGATCAGTAAAAAGTCTGATTAAAAATAACTAGTAGTGTTGTTGTTGAAGAGAAAGCGAAAGCGAACTGAAATTCATACGTCGCCATATACCTAAACTTAGCATAATAGGTAAATATTACATGTTATTATGAATTAACTTTTTACTACATTACATATACTCTGTATATAAAACCTTGATGTAGGGTTTTGGATGTTTTTTAGAGCGCTTTACAGGCGGAATAAAGCAAGACCCATTGGCACCATTGTTAGCTAACTTTTGCTAGCATTTATTTATGATTTAGAATGCATAAAAAAAGAAACACATATGTGTCTTACATAAGGATTGTGAATGATTGGCAAAATTCCCCTAAAATGTGCAGTTCCGCTTTTAAACCATTGCTATCCATTTTATAGCATAATATGCTCCTAAAACCACCTTTTACGCCGGGCGGTTGAGTCCAGGAAGTGTAAGTTGCGTTGTGTCGGCGTAAATAGCGCGATAGCGACGCAGTGTGAGGCGCCAATGAAGTTGACAAAGAAGAGGAAAGCCACAAGGTAAACAAAGGACAACAATGGAGGACATCTTTCTTCTGACCATTCTAAAAGTGACCGTTCTACAGCCACTGAATAACCCACTGCTTCTAGGCCCGCCTCTTTAAGGCACTCGTTAGGAACAGAGGGGTGCCAAAAAGTACATTGTATGCTTTATAGTTATTTTTTTACAACTTACAATAAAACTAAAAGTCGCTAAACTGCACTAAATTGTGAAATATTGTCATTTTGTCATCACTTCAGATGAACGACAGGCTCTCCACTCCATCATGAAGGACCTCGTAGCCCTGCAGATGACGCGGCGCCAGCCGGTCCTGCCATACGACGGCGGCAAACTGAAGACGCCAACTCATGCTAACAGACAGGTGGGCGGGGCTTAAATCGATGTACACTTAGACACATATTACACTCGTTTAGCAATTTTGTTTGCTGTTTGGGTGAGCTGCAGCTGTGAGATAGTGTTTCCCACAGGTCTGCAACCTATTTGTGGCAATTATGGGTTTCGGGGGATTTGCAGTGACATTATCGTTGAATTTAAATTAAATTAAAATGTAAAAATTATTTTAAATAGATACAAATAATTTAATTCATTGGCCATGACTCATTTTTCGGTAATTGTAACAGAGGAGTAACAATATTGAAGACTAAAAGTGATTGAAAAAAAACATGAAAAACCAAAACACAAGAAATAGAAATTAACTTTCTTCTGTTGCATCTTTTTGTCTATTTTTACGTTTAATCCCACAAAGATGGATGCGTAGTTTCATGTCAGTCTTCAAAAGTATCCAATTAGACAAGAAAAAGTTGCTAGGTTTGACGCTCGACTCTTTTTCAAAAAAAGACAGTCTAGAATGATTTGTATGGTGTTTTGATGTTGATGCTGATATTGACATCAGTTTAGCATCCACTATAAAGATCCTGCAGAGTGTTTACTTGTGCAAAGCTGGACAGCCAGTTCACATCTAAATGTCCTCCAATAAGGTCCGTCTTTTCTTTTATTTTAATCATGTAACCTACATAATAGAGAGGCTATAGGCTACACAGAAGCTGAGCGTAATAATATTTTTAAAATATTGCAGTGTAAATCGGCACATAAATCAATATAAACAAGTATCAAATAATTAATTGCATATTACTTACACATACAAAGTCTCTAAGGCAAAAGCGTGTTAGAAAGTGTCCAGTAACAAACGTGTCGGCATCATTCAACTTACCGCATCTTTAGTTTAACTTGATGAATTATTGTGGCCACTATGTGTTGCCAAAAACAATTACCAATCAAATTCCACTTAAAGACAGCATAAGGCCATTCCAGACGGTTAATAATAAATATCCAATATCCATATTTACCATTGTTCTCTGTTTGACTCATTTCACTTGGGCGGGGTTGGGGGGGCAGGGTTGAGGTGGTGGGGTAGGGGGAAGCGGGGGGTGTATATTGTAGCGTTCCGGAAGAGTTAGTGCTGCAAGGGGTTGTAGGTATTTGTTCTGTTGTGTTTATGTTGTGTTACAGTGCGGATGTTCTCCCGAAATGTCATTCTTGTTTGGGGCCCTGCGATGAGGTGGCGACTTGTCCAGGGTGTACCCTGCCTTCCGCCCCAATGAAGCTGAGATAGGTTTCAGCGACCCCAAAAGGGACAAGCGGTAGAAAATGGATGGATGGATGGATGGATTCTTGTTTGGTGTAGGTTCACAGTGTGGCACATATTTGTAACAGTGTTAAAGTTGTTAATACAGCCACCCTCAGTGTGACCTGTATGGCTGTTGACCAAGTATGCATTGAATTCGCTTGTGTGTGAAAAGCCGGAGATATTATCTGATTGGGCCGGCACGCAAATGGCACGCCCACAATATTGTTGTCTGGGTGGAAATCGGGAGAAATTCGGGAGAATGGTTGTCCCGGGAGAATTTGGGAGGTGCACTGAAATTCGGAAGTCTGCCGGGAAAATCGAGAGGGTTGGCAAGTATGACTGGGAGATGCAACTGCTCTGTTCTTTTCCCTACGTCCGTGTACCACTCCGTGCAGCGGCGTTTGAAAAAGTCATAAATTTTACTTTTTGAAACCGATACCGATAATTTCCGATACTACATTTTAAATAATTTATCGGCCGATAAAATTGGTAGTCCGATATTATTGGACATCTCTAGTAACGAGTAATCTAATTAATTACTGGTAGCATGTGCTCGTTGCTACTGTTTGGTTGCATAAAGCGCAAGGTGTCAGGTTTCAGCCAGTCATCAGCTGCATGCCGAGAGCAAGGGTAGGGATGATGACGTCGTCGTAAATGCGCTGACGATGATTGGCTGGGCGGGCGGATCGTGATGCCTTGCTCAAGCTGTCTCACCGCACGCTTTGACTGACACACAACCAGACCGCTCCGCTCATGTTGACAGAGACCGGGAAATTCAAAGGAAGCGTTTTCAAACTGCCTTTAATTTCAATGAGCCAACTACTGTTGGCTCATTGAAATTAAAGGCAAGGATGTTTATGTGACATGCACGCTATGTCCAGGAAAAAAGCGTTTATCCACATCTGACTCAATCAACACAAATCTTATGAAGAATGACACTTGTTGCTGCCGCTAACCCAAGCCCAAATATAGCCAATCGTTTAAATCTGATTCATCACATTTTGGTATTGGGATTAATCATGATTAATCACATTGCATAGTTAAAATTAGCTAGCAATGTCATCCAAGAACGTTTTTAAAAATTTTACTTGAATGCATGTAATTTATTTGCCCAAAACGTGCTAAAAGTTTTATCTCAAGTTCTTTCAGGCTTTATTTTGGTATACAAGTGTAGAGAATTGCACTATCCATCCATCCATCCATCCATTTCTTACCGCTTATTCCCTTTTTGGGGTCGCGGGGGGCGCTGGTGCCTATCTCAGCTTAAAGTTAAAATGTTCTTTTGTGTCTTTTTACCTAAGTTCACACTTTTGGTACCGTATTTGGTTTTGTACTTTCAATAATTAATATTGTTATTTTACGGAATTTATTTATTTATTTATTTTTTACATTTTTATTTCTATGCTGATCATGTTGCAATATATTGAGTTCAGATAAAGGCCAAATGTTGTAAAATACTGTATATAGTTCAGTTCAGTTCAGTTTCAGTTTATTTCAAACATTTATACGATCCAATGTAATGCATCACACATATTTAGTTGTTTCATTACAGCACGTCCAAAAAGGAGTAGGAAGAAACTGAGCTACCCCTTTCATACCATAGCAATTTCATCCAATTTCCTTGTTCTCTGTAACAGAACAGTGAACAACTAAATAATAAATGAATAACATACCATAGTAAGCAAACACATATTAAATACATAAGTAATATTTATCTCAATAAAAAAAGTGTTTAAGATGTTTATCATAATTCTTGTTCCGTGTACTTTGTGAACACTTGCAGTTTGAACAGTCTCTTAAACAGAATCATATTGGTGCTTTGTTTGATTTATTTTGTTAATTCATTCCATAATTTAATTCCACATACTGGTATACTAAAGATTTTAAGTGTTGAACGAGCATACAAATGTTTTAAATTTAATTTTCCTCCAAGGTTATAATAATGTTTGATTCTTTAGTCAGTTAACATAAACATATTAGTCGTTAAAGATGTTATCGAACGTAATAGCGTATAGAACATGAACGATAATGTCCCAGTTACTTTGCTGAGTAACTAATTACTCTTACATTGAGGTAACTGAGTTACTAACGCAATTACGTTCGGGAAGAAGTAATTTTAATAAATGAATATATGGAAAACACTGTAAGATTTAACATCAAAAATTTGTTTTTATAGAAATGTTTATACATAATTTTAGTGTGTTTCTACAACACAGAAACTTCATAAAAAGTTAAACCTTGAGTCTTGTCCTTTCTTTCATTATTTGTGTAGCAATTATGAGTTTTACATTCTTGTTGCAGCACTCCATCCTGTTGTCAAATATCCGAATATTTCATAATAAAACTTAAGCGTGCGTTTGCTTCCCCTTAGGAGGACGTCAGGATGAAGTTTGAGTTCTCAGGCGAGAGGAGGTGAGCTTGTTTACGTGCACGTCTGCGTTTTACCAGCATTTTCCCCCCACAGGGTAGCTTGTGCACCTCTCTGCACTCGTAACGCACAAATCCTCCCACCTCCTCGTTTGCCCATAAATATGACTGTCTTCAAAACATGCAGTCAGGCATCTGAACTCTTGGCCTGTGGTGTGTGTGTGTGTGTGTGTGTGTATGTATGTGTCTGTGTGTGTGTCTGTGTGCGTGCGTGCGAGCGTGCTCTTGTATTTCTAGCCTTCTTGAGACATCAACAAGGAAAAATGAAAAAGTTAGGACTGAAAGTCATGGTCCTAATACGGGAAACCATTGCATCTAATAGAGAATGTCTCATTTGCACCCATGGTGATGAAATGTATCAATATTAGGGTGGTCCCAAAAAGGAGGGATTTTTCAAATTGACTGAGTGTTCTTTTTAAAAGTGCTCCCCCTCTGGTCAACATAAGAAATGTGTGTGTAAAAATTTGAAGTGCTCCCCCTCTGGCCAACATATGTAATAACAAGTGTGTGTAAGAAATCGAAATGCGCCCCCTTTGGCCAAAATTTATTTAAAAAATTCTATAAATATTTATATAGAAACATAGTGTAATAACTTGAAGTAAATAATGATTACAAACCAAAAAAATGAACTAAAAGCAGTCTTTTTCTCACAATGTGTTGACTTTTTATGATATAATTGGGTAAAAATTTCTCATATTCTTTCTGTTTCTGTAACATTACAATATTTTCTCGTAAATTGGTTACTTTTTTTATGTAAAATTATTACTTTTTTATGCAAAATGGTGACATTTGTTATATAAAATTCTAAATTTTATCACAATATTGCAAATTTTTTTGTTGTTCTTGTAAAATGACTTTTGTCATAATTTTGCCAAGTAAAATTCCGATTATTATTATAATATTGCCCACTTTTAAAGTGTTCTTATAAAATTCTGAATTGTGTCAAGTAAAATTACGAGTTTTTTCATAAAATTTCCATATTGTTAAGTTTTTCTTCTAAAATTGCAACTGTTATGGAGTAAAATTCCAACTTTTATCATAAAGTTGCACAAATTATTAGTTTTTCTTGTAAAATGTTGACTTGCGTTGAGTAAAATGACGACTTTTATTATAATACTGCCAAAATTTTAAGTTTTTCTTGTGAAATTGTGACCTTTTTCTTGTGAAATTCCAACTCATTTTTCACAAAAATGTCTTTTATTTTTGCATAGTATGTATATATTATTAATGTTGTAAATACAAATCTTTATATATCTAGAAAGGGTGGTCCTAAAGAGGTAGGCATTTTTCTGAGGGCTCAAGAAGGTAACAGATACAAGAATGTGTGTGTGCGCGTGCACGTCCAAACATTTACGTATCATGTGTACATGCATTTGGAGGAACATTTCTCTGCATGTGTGCAAGAGTCTGCTACGGGAGGAGGAGGACGAGGAGGAGGAGGAGGAGGAGGATGGAGGGAGTTGTGAATAGCTTGTGGGTGCCTGCACACGCCACAAAGAATGCAAAGGTGCACTCGGAGTAATTTTCTCCCGCTGAAAACTGCAACTCGGCTGTTTTTTTTCCTTTGCTTGTTACAAACGTCCCCTCACGCGTCGTCTCGTGTAGGATCCTGATGTTTGGACGGCCTGTGCAGTTCGATGACGTCCAGCACAAAGTCAAGGCTGTGTTTGGCCAACAGCTGGGCCTTCATTACATGAGCAATGAGGTAAACAAATTCACACTCGATTCATTGGGCATGGGGCATGTGCAGACTTTTCTTGAAGTATGTTGCTTCTTTCCCGACAGTTGTCCATCCCCTTGAGAGGTCAGGACGACCTCGACAAGGCCGTCGACCTGTTGGATCGAAGCTCCAACATGAAGAGCATCAGAATCCTGCTGCTCGCTCAGGAGCACAACAATGTGAGACACTAATAACACACACACACTCACACTGAGCTTGTGCTTACGACATTGTATTGGATCACTGCTGTTTCTTCACCACAGAAATACTGTATGTTGTAAAAGGAGTTGGTGTCTATTTCAAAACGTTACTTTCCAAGTCACTTTTAACACCCTAATGCATAATAAGTGGCAGAGTAATGCAGGCAGCTGTTTAAACGTGTTGAATGGAACTTTGAACAGTAGTTAAAGGTATCCACAGTGGCAGGGATGTCCAAACTATGGCTCGGTGGGGTCTTGAATTTGGCCTGTGAGTCCAACAAACGCGGTGTTTTCTATATAATATACATTTGTCAGTCTGATGACTGCCTTTTTTTTGACCAACTATTGACCAATGATAGCAACTCATGTCAGCAGCCTTTAATTGTACATCAATGTACATACAGTATGTGCACAGCATTAACTTATATGACCCAATACAAACAACCTTCCCTAGTCATGGGTAAGAAAAACGGATTGTTCAGTTTAGGAAGCGTTTCGTGGCTGAATGAGCGGGCCATGACACATTATTTTCCTAAGCAAATGTTCCTTCTACTCACAGGGACAACATTTCACCCACATGTATGTCAATTTTCCTGACATTCTGCGTTTAACAGCGGATTCTGTTTTATTGGCCATTTCTGTGACTGTGTCTGCGGAAATCAAATGGCTTACTTTTTTTTGTTGAGTTTTTTGATTATTGATTAGGCATACTAGTGCAGTGCCTAACAATTCAGTGTAAAAAAGCAAAATGTTTATGCACTGAATTTTTTTAAACTGAATTTTTTTTTACACTGAATTGTTTTTCAATGAAATTGACAGCATAATTTGATGTAAAAAAATTAAGTTCACAAAAACCAAACTCAAAAATTCAGTTACTAAAATTCAGTGTCAAAAAAATATTTTTTAATAAATTAACCTCCATAGTGACTAAATTGTGATATCAAGATATTCATAACTAGTGTTCTGTGTACTTTGTTGTTTGAACAGTCTCTTAAATTGAATCATATCGGTGCTTTGTTTGATTTATGTGGTTAATCTATTCCATAATTTAATTCCACATACGGATATGCTAAAGGTTTTAAGTGTTGTACGAGCATACAAATGTTTTAAATTAGATTTTTATCTAAGGGTTATATTTCACCTCTTTTGTTGAGAAGAATTGTTGTACGTTATTGGGTATAGTTTGCGTTGTACATCATTTTAGCTGATTGCAAATGCTCCAAATCGTTGAATTTCAATATTTGTGATTCAACAAATGTTGTAACAAAGGTGGGGCTGTCCAAATTACAACAAAGTGCAGCTTTTTTTTTTTTTTTTTTTCATAAACATACAGCAAATTCTTAAAATACAATTAAACAAGAATGAAAATGGCAAAAATAGGGAAAAAAATACATTAACGAGAGAAGTTTGATTTGTTGATGCTAATAATCTTAATACACTTTTTTATTAATAAGACAAAGCTGACACACGGACAGTTTTTTCTAAGTTTCGAAGAAATATGTAAATTACTGTATTGACTCACTATTGCCTCTGCAGGGTTAAAGTGGTATTGCACATCGCTGGTTTGTTTACCAGTATGCGTTCTCCCCCCCCTCCCTGTCTTACAGGCGTCGTCCCCGTCTCACCACGTGCCGTGCAAGCAGGTGAGGATCAAGGCCTCCCAGTCCACTGGCGATGTCAGCACGGTGTACCAGTCCTCTGAACCAAGGGGGCGCCATCTTTCAACGGGTACGCCGCCTCCCTGTCCCCGCAGGTCCTGTTTTATTTCTTAAGGACTTGCGACAGAAAATAAATGCAACATTTTTGATATTCAGCCCCAGCATCATCATGCTGGCTTCGGTCCTCTTCGCTCTGGCTGCTCGTTCCGCGTCTTCCCCTCCACTTCCTTTTCCTGTTCACCAATACTCGATGATGCCTTCTGGCCCATAGCCAATCAGATTACGCCGCGCTATTAGTGTTCCCGTGATTTATTTTTCCTTTGGAGCGGGAGGAGGTCTCGGCGGTGGCTCCAGTGTTGGACTTCATGACGTCATCACAGTCAAAACTTTGATTTGATGTCCACTGTGGCAAGAACTTGTTCAACTTCACTTCTGCCCAATGCAACGCACATTTACTGAACAGTCCACGCTTGTCCTGTTTCTAATGGCACCCTTCTGAATCCCAGGTTCTCAGAACACGGGGCGTAGCTCGCCGCCTCCCGGTTACGTGCCAGAACGCCAGCAGAGGATCGCGCGCCAAGGTTCATACACCAGCATCAACAGCGAGGGCGAGTTCATCCCGGAGACCAGTGACCAGTGTGTGAGTCCTAGAATTCCCTTCAGATTATTTCTCATGAGCAGTAAACAAATGTGGTGTTTATGTCACCCCTTGCAGACTTTAATGCACTTGAAGCTAAAATAAATACTTTTTGGATCTACGTTTCCTGGCTAGGAATGTTGTTAGGGGAGTGAGAGGTTAAACAAACTGTAAAGGGAGTTCACATATATTTGTTGTTAAGCCACACTTAGGACAGACACGAAAGCTTCTTTGTGAGATGTTGCATGCACACATTAGGAGGACGTTGTATCTGAAACTTTTTTTGTGGGTGTTCCAAGCAGGTGCTGGATCCTTGGAGCAGTGCAGAGAATTCCATGTCTGGAAGCTGTCAGTCCCTGGACAGCAACTCAGACAGGTCAGCAACATTCAATATACTGGTATATAAACATACAGTTGTGTATGTATGTATGTATGTGTATATATATATATATATATATATATATATATATATATATATATATATATATATATATATATATATAATATTATATATAATATTATATATCAGGGGTAGGGAACTTATGGCTCGGGAGCCAGATGTTGCTCTTTTGATGACTGCATCTGGCTCTCGGATAAATCTGAGCTGGCATTGCTTAACACGATAAATAATGAATAATTCCACTTGTAATCACAGTGTTAAAAATAATGTTCAAAATATAAAACATTCTCATGCATTTTCAAGCCATCCATCCGTTTCTACCGCAGCTGTTCAAGAAGTTGCGTTAATGCTAAGAAGTTATTTATTTATTATTGGTTAGTGTGGGGCTTGCCCTTCTGGGGGTTCTTCAGACCACCAAGCACCGACATGAGAGCCTGTTTCAGGGTTACAATATTGTTTTATTTTTCAATAAGTCCCTCAGTTGCTTTCCAGCAATTGTATTTTTCTCTTTCGTTTTTGCTCGCGCTCTGGCTCCAGCCCCAACCCCGTCTCTCCTCCTGGCTGCTGCTTATAACAGAGTGACAGGTGATTAGATAAAAAGGCCCAGGTGGGCCATCTGCGCACCTGTCGCTGATTTAGAGGCCGGTCCTGGCACACCCCAGTTCACTGCAGGCCCACAGGCCACGCCCCCTCCACAGTTAGCTTCGGAATAACAATATTATTACAAAGAATAAGAGACCTATTATACTCTAGAAATGTTGGTCTTACTTAAAAATGCATGCGTTAAGTCGTGATCAGTGTTAAAAAAAATATTATATGGCTCTTACAGAAACACATTTTAAAATATTTGGCTTTTTGGCTCTCTTAGCCAAAAAGGTTCCCGACCCCTGTTATATATTATATATTAGGGTTGTACGGTGTACAATAGTACCGCGATACTAATGATTCATATTTGATACTACACCGCCTGTAAAAAGTACCACGGGAATGACGGAGCTTCGCCACGTCGTGACAGTGCTGGTTTTACGAGCAGAGGAGCTCAATCACGGAGTACTTACAAGCAGACACAGTGTGTAGACAGAAAAGGGAGAATGGACAAATTTTGGTTTAAAAACTAACGATAAAGGTGAAGCTATAACACTGTATCGCTCTCAGGAAGAGATGCTTTAAGACATGGCTAGCTCGCTAGTGGTTTAAGTCCTGCCGCAGTGGGCAGTGTTTTAGCTACTTCTAAATCACCAATCCTTGCCTCCATGGTGACAAATAAAGTATCATCCCTGCAAGATGAGGAATAGCTAAGCATGCTTCACTACACACCGTAGCTTACCGGCGTCACAATGTAAACAAACGCCATGGGTGGATCTACACTTAAAATCCACTGTAATGATACAAAGTACAGGAGCATATTTAGTCGATACGACTATGATTACATCGATATTTATTAGCATCACAAAATCTTTTTTCGTTCATTTTTTATTTATATTATGTTCGTAAACTCAGGAAATACATCACTGGACACATGAGGACTTAAATTATGACCAATGTATGATCCTAACGTGTAACGACTTGATATCGGAAAGATACCCAAATTTGTGGTATCATCAAAAACTAATGTAAAGCATTTAAACAACAGAAGAAGAATTGTTTATTATATTTTAACACAAGTGTAGATAGAACATGTTGAAGCGGAAAGTAAGCAGATATTAACAGTAAATGTCAAACAGTAATAATCAATTTTTACAGCTTGTCCCTCATAATTTTGACATAATAATAGAATGAGATATTGACACAATATGTTATTGCATACGTCAGCAGCTATATTAGGAGCCTTTGTCTGCTTACTTACTAAAAAAAGAAAAGTTGTCTCGTATGCTCAGCATTTTATTTAAGGACAAAATTGCATTAAGAAACATATGTTTAATGTACCGTAAGATTTTTTTGTTAAAAAAAGCCAATAATGCCATTTTTTTGTGGTCCCCTTTATTCAGAAAAGTATCAAAATGTATCGAAATACATTTTTGTACGGGTACCAAAATATTGGTATCGGTACACCCTAATATCCAGAAATACTTATTTTCACTTTCGTTTTTTTGGTATTGTCAAAGTGCTTTTGTGCTCAAAAGTTTTTTTTAGGTGAAGGACAATTCAAAATAGTGATGTCACTATCAAAGCATGGGGATATAGCACCACTTTATGGAATATTTTTACAAGGAAAACACAAAAAAAGAATATTTCCCACCAATATAATATGTACCATATTTTTCGGACTATAAGTCGCAGTTGTTTTCATAGTTTGGCTGGGGGTGCGACTTATACTCCGGAGCGACTTAAGTGTGAAATTATTAACACATTACTGTAAAATATCAAATAATATTATTTATCTCATTCGCGGAAGAAACGAAGAAAATGTCAGCAATCTTCACATACACATCAACCAATAAGAATTTGGCGGGGGAGGGTCATGGCAGAAGCTCATTGTGGGTCATGGAATGCTAACTGCTATATGCTCTATGCTACTTCCGTAGCTATTCAAATGGATCATTTCATCGTTGGCGGTAACTTATAAAAATTGAGAAGGGCTGAACAAAAATGGCACCGAAAAGGAAATCATGTTCTGCAGATTACAAGCTGGACGTAGTGAAATATGCAGCAGAAAACGACAAGAGGAAGCGGCGCATACCTTTGGAGTTGGCAGAGTTGTCTAGAAGCAACATCGAGGAAGAAGATTTCATTGGATTTATCGATTAGGAGTGACAGATAGTTTGGTAAAGATATAGCATGTTCTATATGTTATAGTTATTTGAATGACTCTTAGCATAATATGTTACGTTAACATACCAGGCACCTTCTCAGTTGGTTATTTATGCCTCATATAACGTACACTTATTCAGCCTGTTGTTCACTATTCTTTATTTATTTTAAATTGCCTTTCAAATGTCTATTCTTGGTGTTGGATTTTATCAAATACATTTCCCCCAAAAATGCCACTTATACTCTAGTGAGACGTATATATGTTTTTTCCTTCTTTATTATGCATTTTCGGCCGGTCCTACGTATACTCCACAGCAATTTATAATCCGAAAAATACGGTATGTAACATTTGTGTAAATCTGGATTATTCTGATTCATATCTGATATTAAAACTGCGACCAGCATTTGTGTCCCAATTCAATAAATAGAATAACTATTGCAGCATATATGTACGGTGTATTTACTGATTTCTCTGCTTTAAATTTTAGATGATTGCATCTTTTATGGTGACTTCAAAACACAGTGATTTGGTGGAATGAGTGCTGCAGCTAGGAATTTGTCAGCTGTGTCAGTGCAAGAACAGTAAACTGTACAGTATGTATTCCCATGCCTAGTTTCTACATTAATGTCTCGTTAAATCAGGATTTGTTTATGTAGGATCTTATTGCTTGGATCCAGAAGACATGACGAATCATATCTTAGCTGTTTAGATCCAAGATGTGATGTGAAAAATGTAGAAAACCTTGGCCGAGGTCTGCTTTCTCTGTGTGAGCTTGTTTTCTTTTGAAGTTCAAATCTCATAAAAATGCTTCCCTGTCCCGTCCCGCAGCCCCGCCCTCAGGAAGTCTCGCATGCACCGAGCCAAGAGTTACCCTGACAACCGACAGGAGTTCTCGGGTGAGAGAAGAGTTGCACTAACCCATGAACATGTTTATCAAAGGTATACTTTTGAGGGTTTTAATTCTGTTCCTGTGCCACGCAGACCGGGAGAACCACGTCTATGACCGCGTGGTGGGAAAGGGAGGCACATACCCTCGCCGCTACCACGTCTCGCTGCACCACAAGGACCACAGTGAAGGTACGGTCATGCGACGACTGCGCCCCCTCCCCGTCTCTTGTCAACCGTTCTTTCTTCATCCTTCATCAGGTCGCCGCACATTTCCGAGGATCCGACGCCCCCAAGGCAACCTTTTTACTCTGGTGCCTTCACGACGCTCGCTGAACGGCAGCGAGGAGAGCATCGGCAGCTGGCAGCTCGTGGACACGCAGGGAAGACTCCGCCCACAGGAGCGTTCTGTCGCGCATAAATGTAAGTGGAGGCCTGGTTCCGCCTGTTGCAGTCCACTTACACTTTACCCTTTAGGTACCTTACCATTGTGGATGGTGCCGCAACAGAAGGGTTCCAGAAAGTCGTACAATCCTTTATTTAGGAGCCTTTACAGATTTAAAACTGTGGATTTTACCCCCACAAAATGGCAGCTCTGTCAATTGAATTTTATTGTAAAATTTACGTCTGTTGTTTTTAGTCGAACAAGTTTTCTTAATCACAAATTCCTCAAACGGCTTCGCAATAAGTATTTTATTTCTCATAAATTCACTTTTCATCACAAAAGTATAATTTATTCCTCTCAATTTACAGAAATGGTCCTGATTTTTCATTTATTATAAATACTTTTTTTTTTTTTAATTCCTAAAAAAACAGACACTTCATCTTCCCAATTACATTTTTCCTTTCAATTTTAATCACGTTAGAGACTAATTTGCCATAAACTACGATTTTTTTTACTGTCACTATTACCATTCTTTCTTGTAATGTTTTTTGACTATGTGGATAATTTTAAGTCTTTGAAATTTTATTCAAATGTATTCAAATCAGCACAGTTGTATTACACAAAAAAATGGGATCTCAGTCATTTTACCGTCATCTTTACATTTGTTTTTGTTTATCAATCAAATTGTATTTAAATAGCTCTTAATCACAAGTGCTTCTCATAATTAAACTTTTCTTCACACAATTTTAATTTATTTCTCTCAACTTAATTTTCCTGATTTCTTATTTCCTTGAATTAAAATACTATATTGTAAAGAAATATATTGTTTCCCAAAAAAGACAATTTATTTCTTCCAACTAGTTTTTTTCTTTTTAATTCTAATCAAATTAAACCAATTTGCCATAAACCACAAATTTTTTTCCGCACATTACCAATTTTTCTAGTAATGTTTTTAGCTCGTGGGTTTAGACTGTGTCGATTATTTTTTAGTCTTTGATTCCCCATTTTTATTCAAATGTATCTAAAGCAGCTCAAAATAATGCAGAATTTGACCCAGCCTCAATGTATATATAAAAAAACCCTGTGATTTCCTTTAATATTTTATATTACACATTGAAAAATGAAATTTGTGTATGTTAGCTTAGTGCTTTGTTGTTTTCTATTTTTCCTACAGTCCATTATTGTATATGGAAAAAGAGTACCACTTTTTTTTTTTTACAGTAAAATTCTGGCGACTGAGGTTTCAGTTTTTTTAACCGTCAAATCTGCATATTTTTTTTTTCCACTGAAAAACTGGCAGCTCAGTCAACAGAATTTTACCGTAAACTTTACGTTTGTTGTTTTTATAGTCAATCAACACAATTTTACTTTAATAGGCCTTATTCTAAAGACCTTACAATGAGTAAAACTTTTTTTCCCTCACAATATTACCGATTTTCTTTTGTTTTGTTTTGAATTTGTGGATTATTTTAAGTCTTTGAATCCCCATTTCTATTCAAATCTATTTAAAGCAGCACAAAGCAATGCGGTTTGACTCAACTTTAATCTAAAAAAAAAAAAAAACAGATTTCCCTTCTAACATAAGCATGTGTGTGTGTGTGTGTGTGTGTGTGTGTCTATATATATGTGTGTGTGTGTGTATATACACATTTATTTATGTATGTATATGTATACATATATATGTGTATATATGTATACATATACATACGTATATGTATGTATATCTATATATGTATATATACGTGTGTATATATAAGTATATGTGTATATATATGTACATATGTGTGTGTGTGTGTATATATGTGTGTGTGTGTGTATATATATATATATATATATATATATAAGTATATATATGTACTTGTATATATATCTATATGTATTTGTATATATATATCTATATGTATGTATGTGTATATGTATATATGTGTGTGTGTGTGTGTGTATATATATATATATATATATATATGCTCCTCTCTGAGCTGCCACCTTATCGTGGTAGAGGAGTTTGCGTGTCCCAATGATCCTAGGAGCTATGTTGTCCGGGGGCTTTATGCCCCCTGGTAGGGTCTCCCAAGGCAAACAGGTTCTAGGTGAGGGATCAGACAAAGAGCAGCTCGAAGACTTCTATGAAGAAGACAAAACATGGACCCAGATTTCCCTCGTCCGGACACGGGTCACCGGGGCCCCCCTCTGGAGCCAGGCCCGGTGGGGCATGGTGGCGAGCACCTGGTGGCCGGGCCTGTTCCCATGGGGCCCGGCCGGGCACAGCCCGAAGAGGCAAGGTGGGTCACCCCTCCAATGGGCTCACCACCCATAGCAGGGGCCATAGAGGTCGGGTGCAATGTGAGCTGGGCGGCAGCCGAAGGCAGGGCACTTGGCGGTCCGATCCTCGGCTACAGAATCTAGCTCTAGGGACGTGGAACGTCACCTCACTGGGGGGGAAAGAGCCTGAGCTAGTGCGCGAAGTGGAGAAGTTCCGGCTGGATATAGTCGGACTCACTTCGACGCACAGCAAGGGCTCTGGAACCACTTCTCTCGAGAGGGACTGGACCCTCTTCCACTCTGGCGTTGCCGACAGTGAGAGGCGACGGGCTGAGGTGGCAATTCTGGTTGCCCCCCGGCTTAAAGCCTGCACGTTGGAGTTCAACCCAGTGGACGAAAGGGTAGCCTCCCGCCGCCTTCGGGTGGGGGGACGGGTCCTGACTGTTGTTTGTGCTTACGTACCAAACAGCAGTTCAGAGAACCCACCCTTTTTGGGTACACTCGAGGGAGTACTGGAAAGTGCTCCCCGGGGTGATTCCCTTGTCCTACTGGGGGACTTCAACGCTCATGTTGGCAATGACAGTGAAACCTGGAGAGGCGTAATTGGGAAGAATGGCCGCCCGGATCTGAACCCTAGTGGTGTTTTGTTATAGGACTTTTGTGCTCGTCACAATTTGTCCATTACAAACACCATGTTCAAACATAAGGGTGTCCATATGTGCACTTGGCACCAGGACACCCTAGGCCGCAGTTCCATGATCGACTTTGTAGTTATGTCATCGGATTTGCGGCCTTATGTTTTGGACACTCGGGTGAAGAGAGGGGCGAAGCTTTCTACCGATCACCACCTGGTGGTGAGTTGGCTGCGATGGTGGGGGAGGATGCCGGACCGACCTGGCAGGCCCAAAAGCATTGTGAGGGTCTGCTGGGAACGTCTGACAGAGTCTCCTGTCAGTGAAAGTTTCAATTCCCACCTTCGGAAGAACTTCGAACATGTCACGAGGGAGGTGCTAGACATTGAGTCCGAGTGGACCATGTTCCGCACCTCTATTGTCGAGGCAGCTGATCGGATCTGTGGCCGCAAGGTAGTTGGTGCCTGTCGGGGCGGCAATCCTAAAACCCCTTGG